>NW_020174788.1:0-226185 GCF_003031525.2 Neophocaena asiaeorientalis asiaeorientalis
ATACCCCAATAAAGATGTTTAAAATAAAAAAAAAAAAAGTCGTAATCTATATTAAGTAATAAAGCACATTATAAATGAATCAACAGATCAGAATAATTTGTTTATTGTGTGTGTTATAAACTGTAGTGTCACAGTTTGTTCTCCCAATCCCCACTTTATACTTTCTCACATCTTTAAAGTAAACTAATTAAATAAAAATTAGGGAAAAGCATATCTACTTTTTCAAATATTCTTTGAGAATATTGAATCATTTAAAAATTTTATTTTATTCTTTTCTAAAAATTAAATTTTTATACAATTTAAAAAGTTTAGCCAGGTCATGGAAGCAACCTTAATGCCCATCAACAGATGAATGGATAAAGAAGATGTGGTACATATATACAATGGAATATTACTCAGCCATAAAAAGGAATGAAATTGGGTCTTTTGTAGACACGTGGATGGATTTAGAGACTGTCATACAGAGTGAAGTAAGTCAGAAAGAGAAAAAACAAATATCGTATATTAACGCATATATGTGGAACCTAGAAAGTGGTACAGATGAACCAGTTTGCAGAGCAGAAATTGAGACACAGAAGTAGAGAATAAACGTATGGACACCAAGCGGGGAAAGTGGCGGGGGTGGTGGTGGTGGTGGTGGTGGTATGAATTGGGAGATTGGGATTGACATGTATACACTATTGTGTATAAAATGGATGACTAATAAGAAAAAATAAATAAATAAACATTTAAAAAAATAGAATTCGGAGGGGGGAGGGATAGTTAGGGAGTTTGGGTTTGACATGTACACACTGCTATATTTAAAATGGGTAACAACAAGCACCTACTGTATAGCACAGGGAACTCTGCTCAACAAAATAAATAAATAAATTTTTATATAATTTAAAAAGTTTACTTTTCATTTACAGTTATTATAAAATATTGGCTATTTTCTCTGTTTTGTAAAATACATCCCCACCCACAGCCAATATTTGTACCTCCCACTTCCTAACCCTTATATTGCTCCTTCACACTCCCCAGTGGTAACCACTAGTTTGTTCTATATATCTGTGAGTTTTCTTTTTTGTTATATTTACGGATTTGTTGTACTTATTAGATTCCACATATATGTGATATCACACAGTATTTGTCTTTCTCTGTCTGACTTATTTCACTTAGTATAATGTCCTCCAACTCCACCCATGTTGCTGAAAATGGAAACCTTTTATGCTTTTTATGGCTGAGTAGGATGGCATTGTGTGTATATATATCACATCTTCTTTATCCATTCATCTGTTGATGAACACTTAGCTTGCTTCCATATCTTGGTATTTGTAAAAACTGCTGCTATGAACATTGAGGTGAATGTATCTTTTTGAATTAGTGTTTTGGGGTTGTTTTTGTTATCCACCCAGGAGTGGAATCTCTGGGTAATATGGTAGTTCTATTTTTAGTTTTGGAATCTTTTAATATATGCCAATAAGCGTTTCATGCTCCACATACCAATGTAAATATTTAAATTTTAAGTGATTGTTTAAAAAGCCATTTAGGTTCATAGCAAAAGTGAAAACATGACAGAGATTTCCCATATGCTTCCTGTTCCCACACAGGTATAGGCCCCTGATGCTCAACACCCTACAAAAGAGTGGTACATTTGTATCATCAATGGATCTACATTGATACATCATACTTGTCCAAAGACCATAGTTTACCTTATGGTTCTTCCTTAGTGATGTACATTCTGTGGGATTGGACAAATGCATAATGACAAGAATCCATCATTATATCAATAGTATTATACAGATTATATTAATTATCCTGAGAATTCTCTAGACTTAAGCTATTCATTGCCCCATCTCTGCCACCCTGGGCAACCCTGAACTTTTAACTGTCTTATACATATGTCTTTAACATAATATCATATCTTTGGAATCATATATCTTGCACCATTTTCATACTGGTTTCTTTCACCTTGTAATATGCATTTAAGAATTCCAGGGCCTCCCTGGTGGCGCAGTGATTGAGAGTTTGCCTGCCGATGCAGGGGACATGGGTTCGTGCCCCAGTCCAGGAAGATCCCACATGCCACGAAGCAACTGGGTCCATGAGCCATGGCCGCTGAGCCTGCGCCTAGGGAGCCTGTGCTCCACAATGGAAGAGGCCACAACAGTAAGAGACCTGTGTACCACAAAAAAAAAAAAAAAAAGAATTCCAGCCACTATGGAAAAGAGTTTGGAGATTCCTTAAAAAACTAAAAGCTACCATATGATCCAGTAATTTCACTACTTGGTATAAATCTGAAAAAAACAAAAACACTAATCTGAAAGGATAGTTACACCCCTATATTGATAGCAACACTATTTACAGTAGCCAAGACACTGAAAAAATCCAGGTTACCATCAACAGACTATTAACTTAAGAAGATGTGGTAGGGGGCTTCCCTGGTGGCGCAGCAGTTGAGAGTCCGCCTGCCGATGCAGGGGACACGGGTTCATGCTCTGGTCCAGGAAGATCCCACATGCCGCGGCACAGCTGGGCCCGTAAGCCATGGCCGCTGAGCCTGCACGTCCGGAGCCTGTGCTCTGCAATGGGAGAGGCCACAACAGTTAGAGGCCCACATAATGAAAAAAAAAAAAGAAGAAGATGTGGTAGGGACTTGGCTGCTGGCACAGCGGTAGAGAATCCATCTGCCAATGCAGGGGACACAGGTTTGAGCCCTGGTCTGAGAAGTTCCCACATGCAGTGGAGCAACTGGGCCTGTGAGCCACAACCGCTGAGCCTGCGTGCCATGACTGCCGAGGCCCATGTGCCTAGAGCCCCTGCTCCACAACAAGAGAAGCCACTGCAAGGAGAAGACCACACACCATGACAAAGAGAGGCCCCCGCTTGCCGCAACTAGGGAAAGCCCGCACGCAGCCACAAAGACACAATGCAGCCAGAAATTAATTAATTATTTTTTTAAGATGTGCTTTATGTACCTGTATAATGGAATATTACTCAGCCATAAAAAAGGATAAAACAATGCTACTTAAAGCAACATGGATGGACCTAGAGAGCATTACACTTAATGAAATAAGACAGAGGAAGACAAATGCTATATGATCACTTATAGGTGGAATCCAAAAAGAAATACATAAATTTATATACAAAAGAGAAACACACTCACAGACATAGAAAAAAACTTATGGTTACCAAAGGGGAAAGGGAGGGGAAGAGGCAAATTAGGGTATGGAATTAACATATACAAACTATTATACATAACATAGATAAGCAACAGGGATTTACTGTATAGCACAGGGAATTTTATTCAATATCTTGTAATAACCTATAATGGAATGGAATCTGCAAAAAAAATTCAGTATGCTGTACAACAGAAACTAACATTATTTTAAATCATTTATACTTCAAAAGAGAAAAAAAAGAATTTCCCATATATTTTTATGGTTTGATATTTTACTTTTTTAGTGCTGAATATTATTCCATTCCCAGAATATACTAGAGTATATTTTTCCATTCATCTACTGAAGGACACCTTGGTTTCATTCACATTTGGGCAATATTGAATAAATGTGCTAAAAATATCCATATGCAGATTTTGTATGAACAAATGTTTTTAACTCCTTTCAGTATACATCCATGAGAACACTTTCTGGATTGTATAGTAAGAGTATGTTCAATGTTGTAGAAAGTGTCAATCTGTCTTCCAAAGTAGCTCTATTATTTTTCATTTCCACCAGCAATGAAAGATAGTTCCTATTGTTCCACATCCTCTACAGCATTTGTTGCTGTCATTGTTCCACATTTTGGCCAGTCTAAGAGTTATGTAGTGGTATATCATTGTATTTTTAATTTGCATTTTAATGACAGCATGTAATCTGGATTATTCTTCCATATACTTACATGCAAAGTGTCTGTATTCTCTGGTGAGGTGGCTGTAAATTGTGTTGGTCCACTTTTTAACTGAGTTGCTTTTCTTATTATTTTTCTACACAATCTGTATTTTATTTCTTTTCTTGCCTTATTGCATGAGCAAGGGACATCCTTGATTTTTAACTGAATTTAGTGGGAAAGTTTCATGTTTCTTACCACTAAGCACAATGTGAGGTGAAAGTTTTTGTAGATTTTTGTTATCAACTTGAGAAAACTCCCATTTATTTCTATTTTACTGAGAGTTTTCATGAAGAGTGAGTGTTGGATTTTTTTAAAAAGTCTTCTGCATCTCTTGATATGATAATATAGTTTTCTTCTTTAGGTTGTTAATATGATGGCTGTAATTTGATTTTAGAATGTGGAACAAGCCTTGCATACCTGGGGTAAATCCTTCTCATTCATGGTATACAAGTCTGTCAAAACATTGTTGGATTCAATTTGTTAATATTTTTTGAGGATTTTTTCACCTATGTTCTGGAGAGATATTGGTCAGTAGTTTTCTTTACTATTCATGTTTTTGTCTCAGTTCCCACGTTGTGTTTTGGTGTCAGGCATTCATTTGAGGAAATTCTCAGTCATTTAAAAATATTTTCTGTTTTCTATCTTTATTCTTCTCTTGCTATACCCATTATGTATATGTCATAGCATTTTTAGTTGTTCCACAATTATTGCTTATTAGGTTCTGTTGGTTTCTTTCCAGCCCATTTTCTCTTTTCTTTTGAGATTTGAAGGTTTCTTTTGATAGGCATTCAAGCTAAGGGATATTTATCCTTAGCCAGCTCTTTGGCTGCTAAAATGGAATACCAGAGACTTGATAGTTTATAAACAACAGAATATTTTATTCTCATAATGGCTGAGGCACTGTTTGTAACTAAGGCCCTGATGCTGATCCTAACTAGATGCTGATGCTGTCCCTAACGTAGGCCCTGATGCTGTCAATAACTAAGGTCCTGACACTATCCTTAGCTAATGTCCTGACGCTGGTCCTAACTAAGACCATGACGCTGTCCCTAAGTCTGTCTTTAACTCATGGCCTAACTTTTTCCCTAATTATGCTATGACACTGGTGCTAACAAAGGCCCTGACACTTTCCCTAAGGCTCTGACATGTCCCTAAATCAATGCTGACACTGTCCCTAATGTAGGCCCTGATACTATCAATAACTAAGGCCCTGATGCTATCACTAAGTCCCTGACACTGTCTCTAACTAAGGCCCTGACAATGTCCCTAACTAACACCTGTACTGTCTCTTACTAAGCATCTTAAGTTTTCTCTAACAGAGGCCCTGATACTGTCCCTAACTAAGGCCCTGAAGCTGCCCCTAACTAATGACCTGACAATGGCCCTACCTAACACTCTGAGGCTGGTCCTATTAATGACCAGACAGTGTCCCTAACTGAGGCCCTTGATGCTTTTCCTAAGTAAGGACTTGATGCAATGTCTACCTAAGTCTCTAACATTATCTGTAACTGATAATTACCTGACTCTTTCCCTAACTAACAACCTAACTTTGTCCCTAACTAACGCCCTGACACTAGTCCTAACTAAGGCCCTGATAATGTCCCTAAGTAACAGCCTGAACTGTGTCTAATTACGTCCCTCAAGTTATCTCTAACTGAAGACTTGACATCCTCCCTAGCCAAGCCCCTGATGCTATCTCAAGATAATGGCCTGAGCTATAACTTATGAAGACCCAAACCCTGTCCCTAAGACCTTGACACTGTCCCTAACTTGGGCCCTGATGCTTTCATCTTTCCCTAACACCATGATGCTGTCCCCAATAGCCTCATATATCTCTCAATAATGCCCTGATGCTGTATAACTAAGGCCCTGAATGCTGTATAACTAATACAGCATTAGTTAACTAATGTTGTATAACTAATACAGCATTAGGCCCTGAATGCTGTATAACTAATGCTGTATAACTAATGCTATATAACTAATAATGCCCTGATGCTGTATAACTAAGGCCCTGAATATGTCCCTAAGTAAGTCTCTGACCCTGTCCCTAAGGCCCTGATGCATGTTCTACCTGAGTCACTGACACCGTCTATAGTAATGGCCCAACTCCTTCTCTACCACCCTGATGCTGTCCCTAACTGAGGCTCTGAAGATGTCCCTAAATAACAGCCTGAATTGTGTCTAATGAAGGCCTGCAAATTATCTCTAACTGAAGCCTTGACATTCTCCCTAAGAAAGCCCCTGATGCTGTCTCAAGCTAATGGTCTGAACTATAACTTACATAGTCCCTAACCCTGTCCCTAAGACCCTGATGGTCTCCCTAACTTAGGTCCTGATGCTGTCCCTCAGAGCCTAAGAGGTCACTAAATAATGTCCTGATCCTGTCCATTACTAAGGTCCTAAATATGTCCCTAAAAAAGTCTGTGAGGTGTCTCTAACTAACAGCCTGAACTTTCTCTTACTAAGGCCCTCAAGTTTTCCCTGAGGTCCTGACACTGTCCCTAACTAAGGCCCTGATGCTCTTTCTAACTAAGGCCTTGACGCTGTCTCTACCTGAGACCCTGACACTGTCTACAATAATGGCCTGCCTCTTTCCCTAACTAATACCCTGACGATGTCCCTAATAGCTGCAGACATCCCACAATAACACCCTGACACTGGCCCTACCTACAGCTCTGATTCTGGCATTATTTAAGTCCATGAGAATATACCTAAGGAACAGCCTGAACTACTTCTAACTAAGTCCCTGACAGTGACCCTAATAGACTGAGATATCTGACACTATCGCCCTGATCATGTTCATAACTAAGGTCCTGAAAATGTCCCTAAGAAAGTCTCTTATGATGTCCCTAACTAACGGCCTGAATTCTCTCTTACTAAGGCCCTAAGTTATCTCTAACTGAGGCCCTGACACTGTCCCTAACTATGGCCCTGAAGCTGTCCCTCATAGCATTTACTGTCACTAAATAACACCCCGATCCTGACCATTACTAAGGCCCTGAATATGTCCCTAAGAAAGTCTCTGATGTGTCCCTAACTAACGGCCTGAACTGTCTTATATTAAGGCCCTCAAGTTTTCTCTGAGGTCCTGACACTATCCCTAACTAAGGCCCGGTGGCTGGCCCTAACTAACATCCTCATGCTGTCCCTTACATTGGTGAAGCTCCGATGCTCTTCTTAACTAAGGCCTTGATGAAGGCTCTACCTGAGGCCCTGCCACTGTCTGTAACTAATGACCTGACTCTTTACCTAGCTAACACCCTAATTATATCCCTCGCTAATGCCCTGACAATGGTCTTAACTTTGGCCCTGATGCTGCTGGCCCTAACTAATGACATGACACTGGCCCTTACTAAGGCCTCACCCTGGGGTTGTCCCAGGCTGATGGGCAGTTTTCTCTTGACCACACCTCTAGCCAGCTGCCTGCCATTGGCCACTCTAAATAAGATTCTGCAATGCAGTGGTCCCACGTGGGATATGCCTGAGTAGGCTGACCTGCGGGAGGAGGGTCAGGGTCACTCCACCCTCCAGGGGACTGCAGCTCAGGGTAGCAATCGCTCAGCCAGTGTCTGGACACAGGGTTCAGTGTCCTTGTTTGTTGTAAAGCCATTGGAGTTACCTCTAACATTTTTTAGATGGATCTCCCCATTGGCAGATTTATAATATAAATTATTTGCCACATTAAAATTCTAATGAAAACACTCATTCTCTTCACCCTCTTGGGCATCAGCACAAGGCAGAAATCATCTGCATTCTTTATTTATCCCTCTGATTTTTCCAGAACCTTTCCTTCGAGGAGAAATCTCTGCATTATGAGGGAACTGTGAGTGGTGACCATCAGGTAAACCAGATTCTGAAAAGCAAGAGGAAAAGAGACAGGGCAGGAGATGAGAATTCGTGATGGGGAGAAGCAAGGGTGTCCAAGTTTAATCTCAGGCTGAGAGACTGGGTTAATCTCCAATGAAGCTAAGGACCACCAGAAGCTGGTCCCACTGGCCTTGTCACCTGGTGTGGGGACTGGGGACAGCCAAACCACCATGCCCACTTTCAGAGAAATAAAGAAGGTGAGTGGGCACCCCTGGGAGCCAGATTGAAAATGTTGATCTTGTGAAATAATAAGATGCCCTTTTCAGAAAAGTGAAGACTCTTCTCTTGGTTCTCAAAGATTTGCAAATACTCTGTGTCCTTCTGGAGGCATGCTGAAGCCTTCAGCCTTTGAGGGCAGTAATGGGAGGGAATGTGGGCTCAAAACACTCCATCACTCACTCCTTTAGGGTGCTGAGGATGACCAGTGTCCGGCCCTTGGGTGCTGTGGGGTCTGAAATCTGATCACCTAGGACGGGAGGGGCTACACAGACACTCCACTGGACCACCGGGGGCTTGGCTGGTGGGCTACAGTCCTTTATCAGACACATGGTTTGCAAACATCTTGTGCCATTTTGGATGGTGGATTATCTTATTCCTTGTTCCTTTTATACACAATAGTTTTTCATTTTGAGGAAGCCCAATTCATCTATTTTATCTTTTGTTGCTTGTGCTTTTGGTAGAAGATCTAAGAAATCATAGCCAAATCCAAGGTCATGAAGATTTACTCTCATGTTTTATGAGTTTTATAATTTTGGTTCTTACATCTAGGCCTTTGATCCATTTTGTGTTGATTTTGTATATGGGATGGGGGGGCAGGTAAGGGTCCAACTTTATTCTTCTGCGTGTGGGTATACAGCTGTCCCAGCACCTGTGCTAATTGTTTGGGAGAAAATATTTGCAGATGATGTGACAAACAAGGGCCTGATTTCTAAAATATAGAAACAGCTCATACAACTCAAAAAAAAATCAAAAAGTAGGCAGAAGGTCTAAATAGACATTTCTCCAAAGAAGACATACAGATGGCCAATAGGCACATGAAAAATGCTCCACGTCGCTAATTATCAGAACAATGCAAATCAAAACTACAGTGAGGTATCACCTCATAGTGGTCAAAATGGCCATCAATAAAAAGTCTACAAATAAATGCTGGAGGGGGTGTAGAGAAAAGGAAACCCTCCTATGCTGTTGGTCAGAATGTAATTTGCTGCAGCCACTATGAGAAACAGTATGGAGGTTCCTCAAAAAACTAAACATAGAGTTGCCGGGGCTTCCCTGGTGGCGCAGTGGTTAAGGATCCACCTGTCAATGCAAGGGACACGGGTTGGAGCCCTGGCTCAGGAAGTTCCCACATGCCGTGGAGTAACTAAGCCCATGCACCACAACTACTGAGCCTGTGCTCTAGAGCCCAGAAGCCACAACTACTGAGCCCATGTGCCACGACTACTGAAGCCCGCGTGCCTAGAGCCCATGCTCCCATCAAGAAAAGCCACCACAATGAGCAGCCCGCACACTGCAACAAAGAGTAGCTCCTGCTCACCGTAACCAGAGAAAGCCTGTGCACAGCAACGAAGACCCAATGCAGCCAACTCAGCCATAAAACAGAGTGAAATAATGCCATTTGCATCTACATGGATGGATCTAGCGATTGTCATACTAAGTGAAGTCAGGCAGAGAATGACAAATACCATATGATATCACTTATATGTGAAATCTAAAATGAGACACAAATGAATCTACAAAACAGAAACAGACTAACAGATACAGAAAGGAGACTTGTAGTTGCCAAGGGGAAGACGGGGGAGGGAAGGATTGGGAGTTTAGGATTAGCAGATGCAAACTATTATATATAGGATGGATAAACAACAAGGTCTTACTGTACAGCACTATAGTACAGGTTTACCTGTAGTAAACCATATGAATATATGTAATAAACAGTATATGTGTATATGTATGTGTATGTGTATGTATGTGTATATATATATATATAAGAATTAGGTGGAGATTATACCATCAATTAGTTTGAAGACACTTTTATAAAGTAGGCCTTGTTTTTCTTGTCCTTTCATCCTGGGACAAATGTATAACAGAGAGAAACTAACCAGAATTACTCCAGGCTGAACTCATATCACACAGAACTTTAATTGTTGAACAAACCATTAACACCAATTATACCATGGGATATCCTGATCCAATATCGTTTGTAAAACTTGTATCAAGCCTGCAGAATCCACCAAATTTGGAAATTCAAACTGAAGTGAAGCCAACTATCCCATGACTTCTCCAAAACTAGTTATAGGACAATCAATTGGAAACCATATGCAATCAAATGAATGTAGACAGAAACAACCATACCCTTCCTTTTTTTTCTTTGAGATGAAGATGGTATTTAAGGTGATGTCGTAGGCCATTTCTGGGTGGTACTCAATTTCCTGGGTGTCTCCCATGCACACAGGAGCTACACATGTTAGTTAACTTGTTTGTGCAACTATATGAAGGCAGTCAATACCACAAGTGTATACGTAAAATGAATTAAATGGTAAATGTCATGTTTTGTATTTTTAATGACAATAAAAAAAAAAGTGTAGTGCTGCTATTTCTTACAACATAAATATACATGAAAAACATCCTTAGCGAAACAAGCCATACAGGAAAGGCCACCCAGATCCCATACTCATCTTGTCTGCTTTAAATCCATCAAGGTTGTCCAAATGAGGGGAAAACTCAGTAATGGTTCCAGAAAAAGAAAACTGTATCAGGATGGGAAAAGACATTTTTATACAGGTGAAAGTTGATGTGGGCCTGTCTACTAAATTATAATGTAGGCATCATGATTTCCTCATTTAAGGGTTACGTGTTGATTCCTCAGGAGGGTAACACTGTTTTGGGTAAAACACACTGAGCATTTTGTGTGAAGTGGCAAATGTGAGTACTTTTGCCATCACTGAAACTTTTCTTTACATTTTAAATTACTGGAAAGTAAGTTATTTTTCAAAACAACCATGTCAGTACCATGCCAGAAAATCAGATAAGACAGCCATCAAACTTTGTTATAGAGGCCAAGACTTACCCAGACAAAGTTCAACCACGGTTGTGATTGTTATTTCCTTTGTAGGAGTCCACATGGTATTAACAGGCACAGTGGGAGGGACTTCCCTGGTGACACAGTGGTTAAGAATCCGTCTGCCAATGCAGGGAACACGGGTTCAACTCCTGATCCGGGAAGATCCCACATGCAGTGGAGCACTAAGCTCCTGTGCCACAACTACTGAGCCTGCACTCTAGAGCCCATGCACCACAACTACTGATTCCTCGTGCCTAGAGTCTGTGCTCCACAACAAGAGAAGCCACTGCAATGAGAAGCCCGTGTACTGCAACGAAGAGTAGCCCCCACTCACCACAACTAGGAAAAGCCCATGCGAAGCAACAAAGACCCAACACCAAAATAAATGAAATAAATAAGTTTTTCTTAAAAAGTCACCGTGAGAGGAGTATATCAGTAGGCACCATGTCTTGGGTCCTGCAGATTACCGGGGATGCAGTAGAAACAGTGAGATTTTAACATTACAATTTTTCACATTACTTTAAAAAAATGTTAAAAAATAAATTCAGTAAAGTTGCAAAATATGGAATCAATATGCACAAATCAGTTTTGTTTCTATACACTTAAAACGAATCATCAGAAAGAAAAATTAAGAAAACAATCTCATTTACAACTCCATCATAAGAACAAACTATTTAGGAATAAATTTAACCAAGGACATGAAAGACCTATACTCAGAAAACTATAAAGCATTGATAAAGAAATTGAAGACACAATAGAAAACAATATTCCATGCTCATCCATCAGAAAAATGACTATTAATAAAATGTTTATTCTACCCAAAGCCATCAACAAACAGTGCCAGGAAAACTAGACACCAGGCTCCAAAGAACGACACTGGTCACTATCTACACTGCACATAAAACTAACTAAAACCGCACAGTATAAACCGCACAGTATTCCACATTAAACCCTTTCTCTCCTAAGTCTCTGAAGATGCACCTTACCCACCCAGCAGTCAGCTGCACAGGAAGATTCTCCACACTTTCTCATTTTTTCCTCTCATGGCATCTTCTCACCAGTGGGTCCTAAGAAAAGCCAGCTCCAGTCAGTGTAGACACTGGCCCATGATCCAGAAACCTAAGCCCTGACAGGAGACAAACTCCTGTCTGCTTGTCACAAAGCAAAGTCTGTGTGCCGGATGCACCTGTGTCCCCAGGGTCAGACAGGTGGGTTCGTCGCCCCCTGTGGGATGTCAGAGAAGTGCCGGCAGCACCACACTCACAAACTCAGAGGCCTCACCCAGAATGCTGTTTTGCTGTATATACTAAGTTTCGAAATCCAAACTGAAATGGAGCCAAGTATCTCACTGTATCTTCTCAAAACATGGTTAAGGAACAATTAATTAGAAACCATATGTAATGAAATGAATGTAGACACAAACTTTACAACGTAAACCAAAATTCACTCAAAAGTGCCCATAGACAAGTTTAAATTACCAAAGTGTAAAAATTCTAGAAGAAAAAAGAAAATCTAGGACTTCCCTGGTGGTGCACTGGTTAAGAATCTGCCTGCCAATGCAGGGGACACAGGTTCGAGCCCTGGTTCGGGAAGATCCCACAAGCCTCAGAACAACTAAACCTGTGCTCCACAACTACAGAGCCTGCACTCTAGAGCCCACGCACCACAACTACTGAGCCCACATGCCACAACTACTGAAGCCTGCGCACCTAGAGCCCATGCTCCACAACTAGAGAAGCCACTGCAATGAGAAGCCTGCGCATGGCAATGACGAGTAGCCCCCGCTCACCACAACTAGAGAAAACGCACATGCAGCAATGAAGACCCAATGCAGCCATAAATAAATAAATTTATTTTTTTTTAAAAAAAGAAAATCTACATGACCTTGGGTCTGGTGATGCGTTTTAAACACACAACATCAAAAGTCTATCAACAAAAGATAAATAATTGATAATGTGGACTTTATAAAATTAAAAATTTCGACTCTATGAAAGAACTTATTCAGAAAACCAAAAGACAAACCACAAACTGGAAGAAAGTATTTCTAAAACACATATCTAATAAACGGTGTGTACTCAAATTATACCAAACAATGTCATTAAAATTTGATAAAGAATGAAACACACACCTGTCCAAAGAAGATAAACAGATACTAAATAAGCATACAAGAATATACTCAAGATGCTGGTAGAATGCATGTACAACCAACTTTGGAAGATGGTTTGGCAGTTTTTTCCAAATCTAAATAGTCTCACCTTAGGATCCAGGAAGAGTACCTCTTGTATTTAGACAACCACTTTGAAAACCTGTGTTCAAACAAAAACTACCATCAGGTAATGCACAGCAGCTCTATTCATAATGGCTAAAAGCTTAAAGATATCAGGATGTCCTTCTGTAGATGAATTCGTAAGCAAATTAGGGCATGTACATGTCAAGGGGAGCAGAATACACCACCCCAAAATATGCCCATTTGACAAAAGGATTATTTTGGACTGATTAATTTAAAAAACAGCAGACCCAGGAGAATCTTTGAAAACCAAGTAGAAAATGCCCTTTTATGAGGTAAATTTACATTTATTAAGGATATTTCCATTCATAAGGGTATGTCCCTCTCTGGACCAGGAATTGAATGATGACTAAATAGCAAGAAAAACTTGTTGGGACTTCCCTGGTGGTCCAGTGGTTAAGACTCCACACTCCCAATGCAGGGGCCTGGGTTCGATCTCTGGTCAGGGAACTAGATCCCACATGCTGCAACTAACACCTGGCACAGCCAAATAAAAAATATTTTTTAAAAAAAGCTTGTCAGTGAAATAGGTCTGGATGTAAATCTGCGTAACAACCATATCCGTGTTTACTGTGCTTTGCCTAATAACCTCCCTTAAATGGCTTCCTCCATTCCCTAACATCTTTCTTCTGTTCTTAGCTGAAGGTAGCCTTTAAGGCAATGGCTTGGGCCAGACTAAGTTTTCCTGGATATCTTTCAAGTATACAGGAGGTATGCATGGTATATATGAAACTTCTGATTGTTTTTCTCTAGTTCATCTCCCTTTCATTACAACAGGAATCTCAATAAAGAACATAGAAGGGTAGAGGGAAAATTATTTTTCCTCTCATATACATGCAATGCAATAGTATTCAGAGATACAAAGGAATGAAACATCAACCCACGCAAAAAAAAAAAAGATGAATCTAACACTTATATTGCTAAGTGAAAGAATCCAATCTGAAGAGCTACACACTGTATGACCTCATTTGTATGACATTCTAGAAAAGGCAAAACAGACATGGTAAAGAGTTTATGGAATTTGTGGTTGAAAAGGTCCGTATGATACTTTAGTGGTGAATACCTGTCATTATGCATTTGTCTACACCCACAGATTTTTACAACCCAACAAGTAAATTATAATCTATTCAAATTTAGTTACTTCGGATATGGGAGTGTCAAAGACTGGCATACAGAATGTAACAAACAATCTAACTGATTTAGAAAGGTATGAAAAAAACTCACTGTTGGTGGTGGGACAAAATGCGCTGACCTAAGTTAACTCTGGAAATGAGCAGACTCTGTAGGCCAAAGGCAAAATATGCCGTACGCACACAGTGGACTCTGTAAGTTCTTTCCCATTGAGAGTGGTAACTAATAACACTGAAACTACTATATCAGTAATCGAATGGAACAAGCACTGAATTTAATGACAAATGGTGGAAGCCAGTTTTCTTACCACTGGAGTGGGAAGTCACAGACAAACAAAGGGAGAAGGTTACAATATCCGTGTCATAACAGATCAGGTAGGAGACATCAATATAAACTATCTTTAGCCTAATAGAGATACACATAGTGCCACATGGAAATCTTTATAATTATGTGTATATGTATAGGCTGGGATACATGCATATATTTCCATGCACTGTCAGCTGAGCATATTTAGCTCCCACATGTAATTTTTTAATACCATTCTCTAATAAAAGGAACAAGGGCTCTTTGAAGAAAGGGATGATGCTAGGACTGAGACAGTAAATATATGAAGCAGGATAATCTTAAAATATCAGGAAGTAAAGAAGTACCAAAAATTTTAAAAACTCACAAAAGAAAAATTATGTAAAATGAAAACAGGAGCAAGTGGAGAAAGCACTCAACAGCCAAAGCAAAAATGAACTAAGCAGTCTAATAATGTAGTGCTGGATTATACCCAAAAATTCACAATAATTATTTATGTGTCCAAACTGGTAAAAATAAGTTACATAGTTTATGATGAATGATGTTAAATAGAAATCTCCTATGCAGAAAGCTTCTAATGATTCATGTAAACACTCAGCCGTCCATCAGGGATGTGAAGCTAACCACTCTGTCCTCAAGTGTGGCTTCTGCATTATGACTTCCTCCTAAATAAGACACACAGGATGAACATGGGAAAAAATTAACTTCACTGTGTGAAAACTTCACAAACACTACCTCAGCCTGGTGAACAAAGTTAAGAATATAAGTGAGAAGTTCCCTTAAGATCCTGTTCTCTTGATATATAGTGAAGAGAAAGCACTTTACCTCTGTGATCTGCTTTTACAAAGCCAAGTCTAATTACAACAAAAACACCAAGCAAATCCCAGTGCAGGGCAGTTTACACAATACCTGACCAATGCTCCTCCACACTGTCAAGGTCATAGAAACAAGGAGAGTCTGAGCAACTGTCAACGCCCAGAAGAGACTAAACAGACATGATGACCCCATGTCCTTTGGGACCCTGCAACAAGGAAAGATATAAAAAAGGGAACATTAATAGTGACTTCAGTTAATAAGAAATTATCAATATTTGTTCATAAGTTGTGATGATTCTGTAGAAAATTAGACTGGAAAAATTAAAAGTCAAATAAGAGAAACCTATTGTAACAAACTGGAAATCTAGAGGAAATGGGTGATTTCCTTGTAAAAACACATTACCAAAATGGACGCTAAATTAAGGAAAATACAAAAAGAATAATTAACCTCTGAGGAACCTCTTCCCCTACTGGTTATCCTGTCACTGTTCCAGGGTTTCCGTCTCCCAGGACAGGGAAAGAACAGTGACAGAGTTGTTTGGCAGCTCCCCTAGTATATGACCCCAGCCAGTGTCTTCATCTCTCCCAGCCATGCCTACCCAGTGAGGACACCTGAGGATGCATCAGGGATTATTGATTAGGATGTGTCAACTAGGGCTTTTTTCATTCCCAGCAGCTGGACACACTTACTGAAGTAAAATAAATTACTATGTATTGTAAGGGTAGAAATAAATTAATACTTGCAAGTGGCAAGTTTAAGAATGGATTTGGACCTGGCAGGTCCAATGTCTCACACTCTCTCAGTGTGATCTTGTTTCTCTCCAAACCTTTGTCCTGCTCAGTGTCTGTGGGGGACCCCATTCACAGGCACAGTCTCTCTCACTGCCCTTGGGCCAACAGCAATTCTAGGCTGACAACCACTCACCATCCTTTTTCCAAGAAAAAGTTTCTCCTCTTCTTGGGTTGTAAGAAAAGTCATGGTTTTGAATATCTTTGGCCTGGCTTGGGTTTCATTCTCATCCTTGACCCATCACCAGAAGATGGAAAATGGGACTGGCTAGATTTGGGTGGTAAACCCATCTTTGAGCTGTGTGGAACATGGGTTCATCCTTCTGGAACTATTTGGACTGGAAGCAGGTGAGATGTAATTCCCAAAGGAAAACCGAGGTACTAGACTTGGGCATGAGAACAGATGCTGGCTGGGAGAAAGCAGCAGATTCTATGTCAATGAGAGCTCACTGCACAGCACAGAATCTGACACAAAAGGAAGGAAGGGGTTCACTTAGGGTCAGGGGCTTCAGCTACTCAACCAGTACTCTTACTGTCCTCCCAAGACTGCAAAGAGTTCTTTCACTTGCTGAAAAGGCAGGATAATTGTTGTTGGTAAACTCAAGTCTCCTGCCTTGGGGCATCAGGTCCTCACATCTCAGAGGCTGGCCCAGAACAGACCATGTGCCCTGAGAAGACACAAAGACCTCATTCCTGCCCTAAGAGGTGGGAGCCCTTGAGTTATGGCATCTCCCTGGTCATATTAATTATCCATCCCTGAAAAACAATACTGCTCCTTTTCCAGTTTCTTCTATCTCCTTTACTAAGGGAAGAAACCAAGTGCTAGGGTGGTAAGGAAACTCTTGTGCAATGAAGTAATGGGAGGCTCAAGAGTTATTCCATGCCATGGAACCCATAATTGGCAGGATTTCCAGGGGCCACATGGATGCATATGGCTCTCCAAGACAATGCAGTCTCAGTGTGAACCTCCCATTGGGAGGCCCAGTTACTCCCATAACTTTGATTCTTAATGAATATGAATGTCAAAATTTCTAAAAACTAAAAGGACAAAGGATTGCAGGGCCATGGTCTGCTGTATGGTTGTTGTGTAATGGACACACTCAAATATTTAGAAGGTTATTACCTCTCTTGGCAGGCTATGAGGCTGTGAAGGGGAGGCCCTTTTCTCAACCACATGGATGTTGGTAGTTGAAACATCTCAAAGGAATATCTACAGTGCCCAGGTAGCTGTTCCATTGCTCAGCAGCATGGTCAGCTCACTAATTGCCCATGGGGTCTTGACAGGGCCCAGGCCGAACTGAGCTAGAGGACCACAGATGCCTGCCTGAATGGTCAGAGGTCAGGGACTGTCCTGCCTGAGGCTTGATGGTCTATTGACACCCACTCAGATGGGACAAAGGATGCCTGCAGTCCCAGGAGGGCCCCACCAGCCCTCGAGTAGGCAGGGGGCTGGCAGGTTGCTATACCCAGTCCTGCATTAATCCACACATGTCCACTGAGTGCCCTCCTGTCTGGGCACTCTGCTGGAACTGGGACTTCCCAGGCAGAGTAGGGCCAGCACCACCTTTCCCAGATGGGAGGGCAGGAAGAAACCATGCATGACTTCTGACACCCTCCACAACCCCTGACTGACATCGAGTTCAATCTGAAACACTCAGAGACAGTACAGACATTTCATTCTTCTCTCAGAGCCCAGGACTGGGGGGTAGAAAAACAGTGGTCCAGCTCAACTCCCTGACTCATGTGTGACCCTGGGCAAATCCTATCCATCCTAGAGACCTCAGAGAGGAGAAAGGAAGGGCAATGGGGGCCAGTTATGCTTAAACCTAACCCTAAACCTAAGGAGCCCTAATCTCTAACCCTAATACCCTAACCCCAGACCCCTAGACCCTCTACTCTGACTCTCAAACCCTGACCCATAACCCTGACCCCTGACCCTTAAACCCTGACCTGACTCAAATGCCAGACCTAAACCCTAGCCCAGTGGATACTGAGGTATGACAGTACTCTGGAATAAACCAAGGGATTCATGACCTTGCATTTAGCAATAGTTTCTTAGATCTGACACTAAAGCACAAGCAATGAAAGAAAAACACAAATAATCTAGAGTTCCTAAAAATTACAAACCTCTGTACATCAAAAGAGGCTATCCAGAAAGTAAAAAGACAGCCCACAGAATGGAAGAAAATTTAGGCACATTATATATTTGATAAGAGTCTTTATCCAGAATATATCAAGAACTTTTACCACTCAGTAAAAGAGCAACACAATATTTGAAATGCACAAAGGACTTGCATGGACTGTTCTCCAGACAAGGCATACAAATGGTCAACAAGCACATGAAAAGATGTCAAACATCAGTAGTCATGATGGAAATGCAAATTAAAACCACAATGTGATACCCCTTCCCAACACTATAATGGTTATATTAAAAATAAATAAAAGTAACAAATGTTGGCAACAATGTATGGAAATGGGGACCCTTAAACTTTACTTATGGAAATGTAAAATGGTGCAATCTATGTGTACAAAACTTTGGCATTTTCTCAAAAATATAAAGATGTAATTATCATATGTTTCAACAACTCCACTCCTAGATATATACCCAAAGAACTGATAACGGGTGTTCAAATAAAAACTTGTACACAAATATTCATAGCAGCACTGTTCACAATAGGCCAAGGTACAAACAATTAAAATGCCCACCAATGGGTGAATGGATAAGCAAAATAAGGTAGATCCATAAGCTGCATTATTCTGTCATATAAAGGAATAAAGTAAAATTGGGCAACTGCTGTGGAAAACAGTATGGCGGCTCCTCAAAAACTTAAACATGGAATTAACATATGATCTCTCAATTCCGCTCCATGGTATACACCCAAAATATTAGAAAGCAAGGACTGGAACAGATATCTGTACCCCCATATTCATGGCAACATTATTCACAATAGCCAAAATGTGGAAGCAACACAAGTGTCCTTCAACAGATGAATGAATAAGTACAGTGTAGTATATACACAATGGACTATGATTCAACCTTTAAAACTAAGGTAATTCTCACACAGGTTGCAATGTGGATGAACCTTGAAATCATTATGCTAAGTGAAACAAGCCAGACACAAAAGGACAAACATTCTATGATTCCACTAGTATGAGGTATCCAGATAAGTCAATTCAAAGCCAAAAAGTAGACTGTTTGCCAGGGGTTGCGGGGAATAAGTATTTAATGGTTACAGTTTCACTTGGGGAGGATGAAAAAGTTCAGGAGATGGATGGTAAGGATGTTTTTACAACAATGCAAATGTATTTAATGCTATACACGTGTATACTTAAAATGACTTCAATGATAAGTGTTATGTGTTTTCAATCACAATGAAAAAAATGATACATGTTACAACATGGATAAACACTGAAAACATCCTAAGTGAAAGAAGCCATACAGGAAAAGCCACCCAGATCATTCTCATCTGGTACACTTTAAATCCATGAAGGTTTTTTAAATGAGGGAAAGCCCCAGGGATGCTTCCAGAAAATGAAAACTGGATTAGAATGGAAAAAGACATTTCCACAAAGTTGGGGCAGCTGGTGAAAGCTGAAGTGGTCCTGTGAATAGAATTATAATGTGGAAACCATAATTATCCCTCATTTTGAAGTTACGTCCTGGTTCCCTGGGAGACTGGCCCTCTTTTGGCTAAAACACACTGCAGTATTTGGAGTGAATGTAGAAAACTTTGTACTGCTATTTAAAGTTTAAACATTTGAAATTTACTAGAAAATACTTTTCAATACAGCCATGTCAGTAACATGGCAGCAAATCAGAGATGACATCAAACATTGCTAAATAGGCCAAGACTCACCCAGACCAAATTCAAACAAAGTGGTGATGCTAATCACTTTGTCCACATGGTATTAAGCGGCACTGTGGGAAGATAATATTAAGATTCACTAGGTCTTGGGCGCTGTGGATGACCTGGATGTAGTGGAAAACAGTGGGATTTGTGAATTCTAGGTTTCCACATAAAACCACCAAAAAAATGGTCAGAACTAAAAAAATGAATTCAGTAAACTGCAGGATCATTTGTGATTCTATACCCTAATGACAAACTATCAGAAAGAGGAATTAAG
The DNA here is from genome assembly GCF_003031525.2 of Neophocaena asiaeorientalis asiaeorientalis. Classification (NCBI taxonomy): domain Eukaryota; kingdom Metazoa; phylum Chordata; class Mammalia; order Artiodactyla; family Phocoenidae; genus Neophocaena; species Neophocaena asiaeorientalis. Next base: position 20,249 of record NW_020174788.1, read on the forward strand.
AAAACAATTCCATTTATAATTTCATCCCCCAGAAAACTAGGAAAAAATTTAACCAAGAACTTGAAAGACCTGCACACTGAAAACGAAGACATTGATGAAAGAAACTGAACAGACACAAATCAATAGAAAGATATCCCATGCACATGGGTGAAGATGTCCATGCTACCCAAAGCAATGTACACATACACGAAACCACTACCAAAATTTCAATGACATTTCATAGAAACAAAACAATCTTAACATTTGTGTGGAGCCACAAAGGACCCAGAAGAGCCAAAGCAACCCTGAAGAAGGAGAACGGGCTGGAGGCATCTCGCTACCTGACTTCACACTCCACTACAAAGCTACAGTCCCAAAAAAGTGGAATTGGCACAAAAACAGGCACACAGACCATAGGAACAGAGCAGAGAGCCCAGGAATAAACCTGAAGGCATGTGGTCAGTTAATTCACAAGAAAGGAGCCAAGAACATACACCAGGGAAAGGACAGTCCCCCCAATAAACAGTGCTGGGAAAACCAGATGCCACACGCCAAAGAACAACACTGAACTCTGTCTATATCACAACAAAAGTGGCCCAAAACCCAGTTTTCCACATCAAGCCCTTCCCCTCCTGGGTCCTCTGAAGACAGACACCCTCAGCGGTCAGCTACACACAGGAACCTTCTCCCCACTTTTCCTCACCTTTTCCCTCGGTGCCATCACCTCCCGGCAGGTCCTGAGGAGACCAGGCTCCTGTCAGAGGAAACGGACTCCACGATGTCCCAAAGCTGAAGGGCCAGCGGGTCCTGATGAGACACGACTTCCGTTAGTGTGGACTCGACCCCGGGTTGTCCCAAAGCCCAGCTGTCAGCATGGACTCAGCCCCACGTGTTCCAGAAGCCAAAAGCCCAGCGGGTCCTGAGGAGACGGGGCTACCATCAGCTGCGCGCGGAGCCAAGTCCGAAGGCTGAACGCACATTCCAGCGGAGAGTCAGGGAAGCAAGCTCACGTTCCCTGCCAGCTAATGGGAACGTGCAGACCAAGCCGCCTTCCAATTCAGTGGAGGCCCCGCCCCCTGAGGACACTTCTGAGGCATCCACTAAACTGTGGAAATTCAAACTGAAATACAATGAAGTATCCCATGACTTCTCCAAAATAGTTAAGGAACAATTAACTGGAAACTGTATGAAATGACTGTAGACACAAACTTTAAAACTTACGCCAAACTCACTCAAATTTACTAACAGACATTTAAAATGTGAAACTGTAAAAATTACAGAGATAATCTTAGAAAATCTACATGACCTTGGGTTTGGTCTGGAGATCATGAGCTTTGAGTTTTAACACACAACACAAAAAGTTAATCCACACAAAAAAAAGTAATCATATGGACTTTATGAAATTAAAACTTTCTACTCTCAAAGACCTTCTTCAGAAAATCAAAAGACAAGCCACAACCTGGGAGAAAAATATTTGCAAAACTTGTATCTGATAAAGGATTTGGATTCAGAATAGACAAAGACCTCTAAAACAACCCCATAAAAAATGGGTTAGGATCTGAACAGACATCCAGACAAAAAAGATATACAGATAGTAAAAGTCATAATAAACATGGTCAACATCATACACCATTAGGGAATTACAAATTAAAATCATGAGATATTCACAGCACACCTATTAGGACTGAGGCAGGAGGTAGATGGGCTACAGGTTAGACATTTACAACTGGCCTCCTGTTCACACTTCCTGGGGTGAGAAGAAGATGGGCTCCAGGCTGGACATTCATTACCAACTCCCTGTTTACATTTCCTGAAGCAAGAGACAAATGGGCTCTAGGACTACATGTTTATGACTGGACTCCTGTCTATATTTCAAGATCTGCACCTCGATATAAAATCCAGCAACAGAAACAGGGTAAATAATTGGACAATGGATATTTTTATGGCAAGGACAGAGTGGGACTAAACCCTGTTAAAAGATCAAGAGGGCATACATTTTCCATCCTTGGGGCAAGGGAAACATTGCACATGTGCAGAAAGGCTCCTTGGGGGTCAAAAAGGAAGGGGCACCACCCCGTAATAGATGATGCTAAGGCCACCCCATAGGTCTCTGGGCTGTAATCCATCTTGGAAAAATGTTGCACACATATGTTGGGCAGGGTCCTAGGGCAGGGCAGGTGTGGAAAAAGAAACCAGGTAATTGGCCAGAGGTAAACAGAGACCCTGAAGAAGTGCCCTATATAAGTGACTTAACCGCCTTTTTACTGCGCTCCTCCTCATTGGGGGGATGCCCACACCCTTTCCCTCTGGGTGTGCATCTCTGCCTTGCTTCTGTCTTAACTAAACAAACTGTTCCTCTGTGTGCTCTCCCACCTGTTGTTGTGTTATGTCTCTAATAATAAACTTTGTACCTGTTTTTCAGTTTTGCCTCTGTAAGAAATGCATTTTTCACTGGGGGCAAGAGCCAGACGGTGTAATGGCTAGCATTCCTATTTTTCATCCAGGCTAGCCAGGTTCAATTCCTGGGCAGGGAATTAAGATCTCACTTCACGCCACCACTCACTGGTGCCTCTCCAAGATCAGGACAGCCAAACTCAAAATAATGACAAGACCAATTGCTAGAGGGTGAGGAACAACAGGAACTCTCCCTGCTTATTGGTGGGATGCATGTACAGCCACTTTGTAAGACAGTTTGTCACTTCTTTCCAAAGCTAAACAAGTCTCACCTTTGGATCCAACAATCGTGCTTCCAGTATTTAGGCAACTGCTTTGAAAATCTATGTCCAAATGCAAACAAAGATGCAATTATGCACAGCAGCTCTACTCATAATGGCTAAAAACTTGAGGAAATCAGAATGTCCTTCAATAGATGAATGCATAAGCAAACTGGAGTACATCCATGTCAAGGCAAGTAGAATATGCCACCCTAAAATATGCCTGTCTGGCATAAGGATTATTTCAGTCTGCTTTAAAAAAAAAAAAAAGGAATCTCAGAAAACTGAGTAGAGATTACCCTTTTCTGAAGGACATTTACAATAGAGAAGTCTCCATTTATAAGGGTATGTCCCTCTTTGCACCAGAAATAGAAGGATAATGAAATCTCAAGTAACTGTTATCAGTGAAGAAGTCCTGACTTAAATGTGCAAACAATCATACCCTTGTTTACTGTGCTACGCATGATAACCTGCCATAACTGGCTTCCCCCTTCCCAACATCTTTCTTCTGTTTTTAGCTGAAGATGGTATTTAAGGTGATGGCTTTGGTCATTTCAGGGAGTGACTCATTTTTCCTTGGTATCTCTCCTGTATAAAGGGGGTATACATGTTATTAAACTTCTGTTTTCCACCTGGTAACCTGTCTTTTATTATTGGGGGGCGGGGGGATCTCAACCAAGAACCTAGAAAAGTAGTGGGAAAATTGTTTTTCCTCCCGTACACATGCAATGGAATTCTACTCAGCAGTAGAAAGGAATGCAGCAGCAACCTATGGAAAGACATGGATAAATCTTCAGTGTACACTGCTAAGTGAAAGAACCCAGTCTGAGGAGGCTGCATACAGTATGATCCCACTGATGACATTCTAGGAAAGGCAAAGGTACATACATGATAAGCAGATCATGAGGTGGGGGGTTTGAAGTATTCCACATGATACTCTAGGATGGATACCCGTCACTATGCATTTGTCTAAGCCCATAGATGTGTATAGTCCAAGGGGTCAATCACATAATCTATTCAAATTTAGTTATTTAGAATGTAGGAGTGTTGCAGGATAGAATACATAATGTGACAGAATCTAACTGTATTAGAAATATATGGGAAAAAACTCACTGTAGGTGATGGGGTAAAAGGTGCTGACCTAAGTTACCTTTGGAAATGAATGGAATCTGTAGACTAAAGGCAAAATGGACTGTACATAAACAGAGGGCTTTATTTTATGAAATTCTTTCCAGGGTGTAGTAGCTAACAATTCTGAAACCTCTGCACATGTAACCTGGAAAGGAGCAATGCATAGTTAAATGGCAGATGCTGGGAGCCAGGCTCCTTGCTGTGGGAGTGGGAAGTTACAAGTTATCAAGGGGAGATACTCTGCCCTGGTAATCCTGGATCTTCCTGGGCTTCCTGGGAGGATGCTGACTGGCCAGGAGAATTTCACACCCCATCTTTCCACCCATACCTTCTGGAAACACTCAGTCCTTCATAATCAGTCAGTTGCAGATTTTAAGACATTATCACCTGTAGGCAGATAAAGGAGCATAAGGGTCCTGCTTACCCCTAAGCTGTCCCAGAATCCAGGCCCTGGGAATGGAGCCAGGTTGGGGATTCCTGGGCCTCTGACCAACAGGTGAGAGGAAGGAGGAGGACCAGTCCTGAGGGCAGAGGTTCCCTGAAGTCTGTGAGCCACGGTGCCCCGATGGGATACATTCCCAGTGCAGACATGGGCGGGGCCTGCAGTGGTTCTGTGTTCCCCCTGGGCCCTTTGATGAAGCCATGGCAGCACTGGCCCAAGAAGTCTCCTGGTGCTGTCTCAAACTCTGACACAGTGGTTTTACAAAAGAACAGGAGAATGAAGCTGAGCCCCTGACGGTCACTCCTTTCTGGCTCTGAGTTGCTTCCAACAGGACCGCAGTCACCTGCACGTAGTCTGCTGTGACTTACCTGCCCCCACTGGCCTTTCCTCTCCCTCCCTGTGATGATTCCAGTGACATTTCCAGCCTGGACCCCTCTCCCAGGCCAGACACCTCTGTCCAGCCACTGCATCCCCATCTCACCTTGGGGGCTAACAGGGCCCTCAGAGGACTGTGATCCTGCAGCTCTCCACACCCAGGAGCAGCCCCACCTTCCCAGGTTGCTGAGCCCAGGCACCAGGTGTAACCGAGCAGAACCCTATGGGGCCTTCCCAGGACAGACCCCTCCCCCACACCCACTGCTGTAGCTCCTGTCTGAAGTACCTGGATAATAGTATCTAATGAACGCTTCCTGAGTTGTTTTACAGATGTTAAAACCACCACCAAATGGAAGAAATTAACTACTTGATGATCATGAACAGGTAGCCCCAGAGCTTCTGGTGCCTAAGAATTTACAGTGTTAACTGCCTGTTACCTCACCATCAACCAGAGAATCGTGCACCAGCTGATCACATACCCTGTGACACCCCCCTCCTTAAACTGGCCTTAAAAATGCTTTGCTGAAATCCCGCAGGGAGTTCGGGCTTTTAGAGCACAAGCCACCTGTCCTCCTTGTATTGACACGTTTACACTTAAAGCTCTACTTTCCTTCACCACAACCGGTGTCTGTTGATTGGCTTTACTGCACTCGGGCAAGCGGACCCAAGTTTGGTTCGGTAACACTGGGGCCTCCCAGGCTCTCACTGTCCTTGTGCCCCAGTGACTGTCAGCTCCTCCTCCAGAGTCTGTGGCCAGTCCCCACACTATTTCACCTCTACACCCACAGCCCTGGCCCAAGCCCGATCCCTCCATTAGGCCCTGACAATGCTCCTTGCCCCCAGGTGCCACTCACATCCCACCCCAGAGAGTGGTCTTTCTGAAGCATAAACGAGACTTTGACTCTCTCCCACCTGTACACTCCAGCAAAGTTTTTCTCACTTTTTCTGATGTGTCTGGTGAGAGAGGCGTCCATCGTGGCCCTGAGAGTCCCCGGCATCCCCACTAGGCTGTTGGCTCCTGGGTTCCCTGACAATGAACATCTCAGCAGGCCAGGCGACACGGCACAAAACCCCAGAACTGTTCACCTCAGGAAGGGACTAGCAACACACTGTCACTGCCTGATCAAAGAGAGCAGAGAAGTGTTCCCCAGCTGGGACACAAACTCTCCCTGAGCCATCGCATGATCCCCGTGAGACTTGAGGGAAGGAGAGACTGAGGCACATATTGGTTCCTAAGCAGAATGGTGTAGGCTTGGCCGTGTCCCCCACAAATTCACCCCCAGGACCCCAGGATGTGGCTGTATTTGGAGATGGGGTTTTCAAAGAGGCAATCAAGATAAAAATGTGGTCACTAGGGTGGATCCTAATCCAATAGAACTGATGTCCTACACGAGGAGATTAGGACAAAGATAGGCACAGAGGGAGACCATGTGAGGACATGGGGAGAAGATGGCTGTCGACATGCCAAGGAGAGAAGCCTCAGAAGAAACACCTTGATCTCAGACAGCATCCAGGACTGGGAGATGTCTGTCGTTTTAAGCTGTCCTGTCTGTGGCAGCCCCGAGCAGACTCACACACAGGGTAACTCAGGGCTCAGACTGGACAGGGCCCACTCTCCATTCCCCTGTCCATGAGTTACCGGAGCCTCAGGAACTGAGGAGGGGGTCCCCGAGGGGAGGCACAAGATAGAAGATGTTAGGCATTAACATGATTGCACTCATGTTAAACGTGCCTGAACTACATTCACACGAGATGGTTTTGTCCTGTATGTACATCGGCACCTTCAGTCTGAACTGTGGATATTTGGCTTCACCACCTCCACTGATAGCATTAGCTTTACCTGCTGTGGACCATCTCCTATAGGATTCCCAGAACCACAAAGCATCAAAACTTCACAGGACCCAGAGTCTGTGCGCTAGCCTCTGGGCAACCCTCAGAGGAGAGCTATCCAGCTGCCCATCAGAACCCATTTCCCTTTATCCTGTTCACGGCTACCCTGCACCCCCAGCCTTCCTACCCCTTACAGCTGAGACCCAGTGTCTCGTGTTACCAAAGGGAAAGGGTGGAGGTGGTGAGGGGCTTGGCCAGCCTGCATGCTAGGATGGAGGGCATGATGTCCCCATGGTCACCCCACCCTGCTGGTTAGAGCCCTCACCTGGAAGCAGGGAGGAGAAACAAGGGGGACAGGGCCTGGCCTCTGACACCCACCTGCCCTGGACTCTAACAAGAAGGGGACAGAGACATCTTCAGCTTCGGCCCATTTTTGGGAGACTCTTTGTTCCAGCAACAAACCTTTGCTCTAAAAGCCAAGGTGCTTTACAAACCCCTCTCCAGCAGTCACAGAAAATCAGGCTTGATCTCATCACACTTTTTGCAACTTCCAGCTCATGATGAGACCACCACTCAGGTGATGGTGCTTCAGAGTATCCCATTTAAAGGATTCCTGGAGTTCAGCCCTCCCAGCCCTACCTTCAGTTTAGAAGAGAAGTTTTTTTGACAACCTTGAAAACCTGCTCAGTTTCCTTGACAACCAAGCTTCACAATCTCTCAAACTCTTCTCCTTGAAACATTCCTAATCTAGACTTGCTGTGCCTAAACTGACAATGCTCTCATCATGTACCAGAAAGCAATTCCTCCAAGCCCGTAGTTATTGGTTACATGATGCTATTGATTGTGAAATCCCAGAAGAGCCAGCTTTGCAAGGTAACCACTTCAGGACTTGGCACTGGGTCCCTTTCCATGGACAGAGTGGAATGGCTGTTTCCACAGGCCCCATGGTGGAAGAGCTCACTTTCTGATGAAGCCAGGCTTTGATCCTTTCCAGGTGACTCTAGGGTCCTCATCATCACCAGACCCCACCCACCCACATGACTGTTGTCTGTACCAACCTATATGAGACCTTGGTAATCTCCTAAAATGAGGGTTATTTTATACACAGATAATGGATTGAATGGTGGCCCTGAAAGTTGTGTCCCCCCAGAACACGTGAACAGGACCATATCTGGGTAAAGGGTCTTCTCACATGTAGTTAATGATCTCGAGGGAGTTCATCTTGAGTTAGAGCGGGCCCCAATCCAATGACAGCATCCTTGTAAGAGACAAAAGAGGAGAGACCCAGATACAGGAGATGCCACGTGAAGACAAAGGCAGAGATGGGAGGGATACCACCACAAGCCTGGGGATGCCTGGAGCCCCCAGTAGCTGGAAAAGGCAGGGAGAACACTATCCTGGAGCCTCTGGAGGGACATCAGTCCTACAACACCTTGATCTCAGATGTCTGAACTCCTGGACTGGGGGAGGATGAATTCCTGTTGTTTTAAACCACCCAGCTTGTGGTCATTTGTTAGAGAAGACACAGAATAATCACACAGACCCTGCTCTGTAGGATCCTGGAAATGTGGGTCTCACTAAAGGAAGACAGAGGCTGGATTACAGAACACTTAGAGTCAGCATTGGGCCCCCAGAAATCCTAAAGCAGTGGTTGGACACCAGAATGTGGAGGGGTCAAGTCGGAAGCCCTAAGGGTGCTGTGTGCACATGGCCTCCCCAGGTTCTTACACCTGTACATGTGGGAGGTAAGTATTTCAATCCTGATTCAGGACTTTTAACATTACCATTCACATTGTTAATTAAGAACCCACCAGTAGAGACTGGTTCAAAATGGTGGAGTAGAAGGATGTGCGCTCACTCCCTCTTGTGAGAACACTGGAATCACAACTAAATGCTGAACAATCATTGACAAGAAGACACTGGAACTCACCAAAAAAGATACTCCACATACAAAAACAAAGGAGAAGCCACAATGAGACAGTAGGAGGGGCGCAATCACAATCAAATCAAATCCCATAACTGCTGGGTGGTTGACTCACAAACTGGAGAACACTCATACCACAGAAGTCCAACCAATGGAGTGAAGGTTCTGAGACCCATGTCAGGCTTCCTAACCTGGGGGTCCAGCAACGGGAGGAGGAATTCCTAGAGAATAAGACTTGGAAGACTAGCGGGATTTGATTGCAGGACTTTGACAGGACTGGGGCAAAAAAGACTCCACTCTTGGAGGGCACACACAAAGCAGTGTGCACATTGGGACCCAGGAGAAGGAGCAGAGACCCCATAGGAGGCTGAACCAGACCAACCTGCTAGGTTAGAGGGTCTTCTACAGAGGCGGGGGATGGCTGTGGCTCACCATGGGGACAAGGACACTGGCAGCAGTTCTGGGAAATACTGCTTGGAATGAGCCTTCCCAGAATCTGTCATTAGCCCCACCAAAGAGCCAGGTAGGCTCCAGTGCTGGGTTGCCTCAGGCCAAACAACCAACAGGGAGGGAAACCAGCCCCACACATCATCAGACAAGCAGATTAAAGTTTTAATGAGCTCTGCCCACTGGTGCAACACCCAGCTCTACCCACCACCAGTCCCTCCCATCAGGAAGCTTGCATAAGCCTCTTATATAGCCTCATCCACCAGAGGGCAGACAGCAGAAGCAAGAAGAACTACAATTATGGAGCCTGTGGAAGGGAAACCACATTCACAGAAAGATAGACAACATGAAGAGGCAGAGGATTTTGTACCAGATGAAGGAACAAGATAACCCCAGAAAAACAACTAAATGAGGTGGAGATAGGCAACTTTTCAGAAAGAGAATTCAGAATAATGATAGTGAAGATGATCCAGGACCTTGGGAAAAGAATGAGAGCAAAGATGGAGAAGATGCAAGAAATGTTTAACAAAGACCTAGAATAATTAAAGAACAAACACCTAGAAGATTTAAAGAACAAACAAACAAAGATGAACAATACAATAACTGAAATGAAAAATACACTAGAAGGAATCAATAGCAGAATAACTGAGGCAGAAGAACAGATAAGTGACCTGGAAGACAGAATGGTGGAATTCACTGCCACAGAACAGAATAAAGAAAAAAGAATGAAAAGAAATGAAGATAGCCTAAGAGACCTCTGGGACAATATTAAATGCAACAACATTTGCATTACAGGGGTCCCAGAAGGAGAAGTGAGAGAGAAAGGACCCAAGAAAATATTTGAAGAGATTATAGTCGAAAACTTCCCTAACATGGGAAAGGAAATAGCCACCCAAGTCCAGGAAGAACAGAGAGTCCCAGTCAGGATAAACCCAGGGAGAAACATGCTGAGACACATAGTAATCAAATTGACAATAATTAAGGACTAAGAAAAATTACTGAAAGCAACAAGGGAAAAATGACAAATAACATACAAGGGAACAGCTGATTTCTCAGCAGAGACTCTACAAGCCAGAAGGGAGTGGCACAATTATACTTAAAGTGATGAAAGAGAAAAACCTGCAACTAAGAGCACTCTATCGGGCAAGGATCTCATTCAGATTCAACAGAGAAATCAAAAACTTTACAGACAAGCAAAAGCTAAGAGACTTCAGCACCACCAAACCAGCTCTACAACAAATGCTAAAGGAACTTCTCTAAGTGGGAAAAACAAGAGAAGAAAAGGAACTACAAAAACAAATGCATAACAATTAAGAAAATGGTAATAGGAACATACATATCAATAATTACCTTAAACATGAATGGATTAAATGCTCCAACCAAAAGACACAAGCTTGAAGAACCATATATATGCTGTCTACAAGAGACCCAAATCAGACAGAGGAAAACATACAGACTGAAAGTGAGGGGATAGAAAAAGATATTCCATGCAAATGGAAATCAGAAGAAAGCTGGAGTAGCAATACTCATATCAGATAAAATAGACGTTAAAATAAAGAATGCTACAAGAGACAAGGAAGGACACTACATAATGATCAAGGGATCAATCCAAGAAGAAGATATAACAATTATAAATATATGTGCACCCAACATAGGAGCACATCAATACATAAGGCAACTGCTAACAGCTATAAAAGAGGAAATCGACAGTAACACAGTAATAGTGGGGGACTTCAACACCTCACTTATACCAATGGAGATCATCCAGACAGAAAATTAATAAGGAAACACAAGCTTTAAATGACACAACAGACCAGATAGATTTCATTGATATTTATAGCACATTCCATCCAAAAACAGCAGATTACACTTTCTTCTCAAGTGCACATGCAACATTCTCCAGGATAGATCACATCTTGGGTCACAAATCAAGCCTCAGTAAATTTAAGAAAATTGAAATCATATCAAGCAACTTTTCGACCACAATGCTATAAGAACAATAATCAATTACAAGGGAAAAATACGTAAAAAACACAAAAACGTGGAGGCTAAACAATACGTTACTAAATAACCAAGAGATCACTGAAGAAATCGAAGAGGAACTCAAAAAATACCTAGAGACAAATGACAGCAGAAACACGGTGATCCAAAACGTATGGGATGCAGCAAAAGGAGTTCTAAGAAGGAAGTTTATAACAATACAAGCTTACCTGAAGAAACAAGAAAAAATCTCAAATAAACATTCTAAACTTACACCTAAAGGAACTAGCAAAAGAAGAACAAACAAAACCCAAAGTTAGTAGAAGGAAGGAAATCATAAAGATAGAGCAGAAATAAATGAAATAGAAATAAAGAAAACAATAGCAAAGACCAATAAAACTAAAAGCTGCTTCTCTGAGAAGATAAACAAAAATGATCAACTTTTAGCCAGACTTATCAAGAAAAAGAGGGAGAGGACTCAAATCAATAAAATTAGAAATGAAAAAGGAGAAGTTACAATGGACACCACAGAAATACAAAGCATCCTAAGAGACTACTACAAGCCATTGTAGTAGTCTCTACGCCATTAAAATGGACAACCTGGAAGAAATGGACAAATTCTTAGAAAGGTATAACCTTCCAAGACTGAACCAGGAAGAAATAGAAAATATGAACATACCAATCACAAGTAATGAAAATGAAACAGTGATTTAAAATCTTACAACAAACAAAAGTCCAGGACCAGATGGCTTCACAGGTGAATTCTATCAAACATTTAGAGACGAGCTAACACCCATCCTTCTCAAACTCTTCCCAAAAATTGCAGGGGAAGGAACACCCCCAAACTTCTTCTATGAGGCCCCCATCACTCCGATACCAAAACCAGAAAAAGATACTACAAAAAAAAGAAAATAACAGACCAATATCACTGGCGAATATAGATGTAAAAATCCTCAACAAAATACTAGCAAACAGAATCCAACAACACATTAAAAGGATCATACACCATGATCAAGAAGGGTTTATCCCGGGCATGCAAGGATTCTTCAATATACACAAACCAATCAATGTGATACACCATATTAACAAATCATAGAATAGAAAACATATGATCATCTCAATAGATGCAGGAAAAGCTTTTGACAAAATTCAACACCCATTTATGATAAAAACTCTCCAGAAAGTGGACATAGAGGGAACCTACCTCAGTATAATAAAGGCCATATAGGGCAAACCCACAGCAAACATCATTCTCAATGGTGAAAAACTGAAAGCATCTCATCTAAGATCAGAAATAAGACAAGGGTGTCCACTCTCACCACTACTATTCAACATAGTTTTGGAAGTCCTAGCCACAGCAATGGGGCTGGAGGAATCAGACTCCCAGACTTCAGACTACACTACAAAGTTACAGTAATCAAGACAATCTGGAACTGGCACAAAAACAGAAATATAGATCAATGGAAGAGGATAGAAAGCCCAAAGATAAGCCCACCTACCTATGGTCAACTAATCTATGACAAAGGTTGCAAGGATATACAATGGAGAAAAGACAGTCTCTTCAGTAAGTGGTGCTGGGAAAACTGGACACCTACGGGTAAAATAATGAAATTAGAACACTCCCTAACATCATACACAAAAATAAACACAAAATGGATTAGAGACCTAAATATAAGACCAGACACTGTAAAACTCTAAGAGGAAAACAGGCAGAACACTTTGTGACATCAATCACAGCAAAATCCTTTTTGACCCACCTCCTAGAGAAATGGAAATAAAAACAAAAATAAACAAATGGGACCTAATGAAACTTAAAAGCTTTTGCACAGCAAAGGGAAACATACACAAGATGAAAAGACAACCCTCAAAATGGGAGAAAATATTTTCAAATGAAGCAACTGACAGAGGATTAATCTCCAAATTTTACAAGCAGCTCATGTAGCTCAATATCAAAAAAACAAACAACCCAATCCAAAACTGGGCAGAAGACCTACATACACATTTCTGCAAAGAAGACATACAGATTGCCAACAAACAGATGAAAGGATGCTGAACATCACTAATCATCAGAGAAATGTAAATCAAAACTACAATGAGGTGTCACCTCACACTGGTTGGAATGGGCATCATCAGAAAATCTACAAACAACAAATGCTGGAGAAGGTGTGGAGAAAAGGGAACCCTCTTGGAATGTTGGTGGGAATGTAAATTGGTACAGCCACTATGGAGAACAGTATGGAGGTTCCTTAAAAACTAAAAATAGAATTACCATATGACCCAGCAATCCCACTACTGGGCATATACCCAGATAAAACCATATTTCAAAAAGACACATGCACCCCAATGTTCATTGAAGTACTATTTACAATAGCCAGGTCATGGAAGCAATCTAAATGCCCACAGACAGACGAATGGATAAAGAAGATGTGGTACATATATACAATGGAATATTACTCAGCCGTAAAAAGAAATGAAATTGGGTCACTTTTACAGATGTGGATGGATCCAGAGACTGCCATACAGAGTGAAGTCAGAAAGGGAAAAACAAATATCATATATTAATGTATATATGTGGAACCTAGAAAAATAGTACAGGTGAACCGGCTTGCAAGGCAGAAATAGAGACACAGATGTAGAGAACAAACGTATGGACACCAAGGGGTGAAAGTGGTGGGGGTTGGGGGGTGGGATGAATTGGGAGACTGGGATTGACATATATACACTAATATGTATACAACAGATAACTAAGAAGAACCTGCTGTATAAAAATATAAAGTTAAATTCAAAAATTAAAAAAATAAATCAGATTAAAAAAATAAAACAGGAAAGACAAGTCCTTCCCTTCCCATAGACTTATTTATATGAATGAATTATTTCCATGCTTATATCTATAAATACAAAAACGAGGAATAACACCTACCTTGAACCAAAAAAAAAAAGGAAGAAAGAAAGAAAAGAAAAAATAAACCAGAACCCACCATAGTTGAAAACGCTATCGGGACACTTGCTCCAGAGGTAAACAATTCTGAAGTTGGTCAGAGGTGGGGAATCGTCTCCCATGCAGCCAGCAGCCTCCCTGCAAGGAGCATCCTCATTGCAAAGCTGGGGGACCGTGCCGAGGCGTCTGTGAGTAAACGTGAGCTGAGCCCCAGGCCAGTTGCTGCTGAACTTTTCCCACCCTTCCCAGGTAAATCACTTGAATATGTACAAAGACTTTGAAACCTAGAGGAAGGGGCTTGGGGCCACACCAGCAACAGCACACAGGCCGACTTGGTGCCTGAAGGCCAGGCAGGATGGTCCTGGCCCCGGGCGCTCTTCTGGAAGTTTTCCCTTCCCCTACCTGAGTTACCCCTCCTGTCTTGGCCCCCAGTGCTTTTTTCCTTCCTCACCTCTGCCCGGGGAGAAATTCCAACGGCAGGTATGGGTGACACATCATCTTCCTTAGCAGGTGGCAGCCTGGCAACTCCTGCAGAACATCCAGCAGAGCCCCCCTCACACCAGCCCACCCATAGACCCGTGGGCCCTACTCCCTCACACCAGCCCAACCCTGAGACTGCTGACGGGGCAGAGAATATGGCATCAGGCACAGATGCAGGGGATCTTGCTGCCTGGAGTGGTGTTTATGTTGACCTCAACCCAGGCACACCTGGGGAGGACTGGCTGGCTGAGTCAGGCTGCACAGGTCAGCCAATCCTTGCCCATCAGAGGCTCACAGTTGCAGAAAATGGGCCCTGCTGCACCGACCAGGTCCAAGGAACAGGTGTGGCGTCCTGAGGGTCAGGATAGACAAGTGGCTGCAGCTCTGGCTTGTTTTCTAATTATTTTATCTGGCCCATGAGTGGGAGACAACTTCACGAAGACCCTCTCCTAATGAGAGGAACCCAGGAGTCAGGAAGAGGAGGGGTGGTGGGTGGAGACAGAGGTCTGGTGCCCCGGCTACAGTGGAAGTGTCTTGAAGATCAGGAGGAGGGAGGCCTCACAGAGTGAAGCCCAGGGTCACAGACCTGTCCAGGAGCTGCTGTTTGTTAGTTCAGGTCCTGCTCTGAGGTGCTCAGGGTCAGCTCTGACCAACAGGTGAGCTGGGGGTGCTCTGTAATGAGGGCTATGTGCACGGTTCCTGTGTGCCCAGTCCTGCTGGGTGCCTGCCCAGGGGAGCTCTGTATCCTGGGAGGGGCCTGACCACAAGAGCCCTGTAGGCTGCTGGGTGCCTGCCCAGGGGAGCTCTGTATCCTGGGAGGGACCTGACCACGAGAACCTCGTGGGCTGGGAAGGGGACGTGTGTATGGGCGTCCTCTTTGTGCAGCATGCACAGAGTTCCTTAGCGACTTCTCTGTTGGCAGCACTGGGATGAGATGAGAACCAGGAGATGCCGCAGGCCGCATGAACCCCTGTCCATCCAGAGCGATGAAGTCAGTAGGTGGGTGCTGGCCACTGTGCTGCTTGAGGTAGGCCCCATGGGTCCCTCTTGTTTCTTCTACCTGACACCATGGAGGCCTTCCCCGGACAGAGCAGACAGCCTTCCTGGGACAGATGGGAGCTCCTGGTGACCCTGCAGGGGACACAAGAGGGATGGACCAGGCAGGAGGGGGTGGAAGCCCAGGCAGAGCCATGGGGCTCGAGCCAAGGGGGTCTTTGTGGGTCTGAGCTGGGAGTGGACGAGCAGGTGGTGAGTGTGATCCAGGAAAGCTGCCCTGGTGACGTGAGGCTGAACCTGCTTCAGAGTGACAAGCTTCTGGATGACCCCAAAACAGGATAGTGAGACGGATCCTGTTAGAAGAAGGTAAGTGAATCCCCCCAAGAGGAGGATCTGTGAGCTGGCCCCGGGAGGGGGGCGAAGGGAAGAGGTGTGGAACCTGCTGGGAGTGGGCAGTCCCCCTGGGCGGGCGGTGGGTGCAGACTGCACTCTGTGGCCGCACATCTGTGCTTCTGGCTGGATTACTTGGCTTCTCAGAGCCTCAGCTTCCTGGTCTGTTTGTGAGGTGATGGTAGCATGGATTGGCTAGTAATTTCCTCAGAACAGGGTAGACAGGGGTCTAGTGGAAATTTCACGGAACACCGTCAGTATGGGAGTCGCAGGCCCTGTTTCCCACAGTTCTGTCTTCAGGATCAGGAGAGCAAATCCAAGCAGACTTGCAGCAGAGCCTGGGGATGGGCTCGGTTTGGTGGGTCCCCCTGTTTGTGGAATCTCAGAAGGAGCAGGCTCCAGTGGGCTGTGGCAGGTTCGCCCCACCTGGAAGCATCCAGACCTCAAGGCCCAGCAGTCCCCAAGCCCTGTGTCTGGGCCCCCAGGAAGCAGACGAGACAGGCCGCCGTCCTCCTCGGCCCTCTTCCTGCCCAGAACAGGTGAGGTCCAGTCCGTCATTAGGGAGAAGCAGGGATGGGGGTGTCCCATGTAGGAAGAGGACACGGAGGAGCTTGTGTACGTGGACGTCCACACCAGGAATGTGGGTCGGTGGGACGCGGGCACTGGGAGGGGCAGATGGTGGGCCTGAGTAAGCAGGGCAGGGCCGGGGGTCCTGAGGAGGGGCTGCGACAAGCTTTGCCTGTGCCAGGCCTCAGACTCCCCTGGGCTTCCCTGTCCTGTTCACTGGGGAGGAGCAGCTGAGCGCGTTGGTGGAGGGACCACTCTCATCCCCAGGGCCTGGCAGCATCAGACCTTCAGGCTCTGGGTTGGGGAGCCTGAGGGGCGCAGGTCCAGCTGTGCCCACCAGGGAGGCCTGGAGGGGCTGGGAGGGAAGCACTGGTGTGGTCATCACCTGTACAGAAGCTTCCAAGCCAGTGTCCAGCAGGAGCTCTCACCTGGCATGTGGGTTTCAAATCCACAGCTCAGATCACCTTCTAGCTGCTTGGTTTGCTTTCTAGACACAAAGTCCTAATAACTCCTATGTCCCCTGCCCGTGAAAGGGCATGTGTGATCTGGCACCAGGTGCTGCCTCTTGTCCCCTATGACTGGACGCCAAGCAGCCAGTGTCACCGCATCATGACTGTCAGGGGGTGTCAGGCGTGGGGGGATGAGAGCACACTGTCCAGGCCCACGAGGGACCGTGCCGTCCACGGAGCCGGTGCTGCGGTTGTACGTGTTCCCTCCCCCCACCCCATGGGCAGAGAGCACCGTTCCCTTACAGACTGTTACCAAGTTAAGTCATATGGACCCTGCTCAGGCCCTAGCCTGGCGAGGCTCTCTGCCTCAGAGGGGAAGGTTTCTTTTTTCCGTTTGGGTTCAAGTAGGCAAATAACAAAACCAAAGCTGAGACCACCACAGCACAGGCTCCATTCAGTGGCCAAAGAATGGAGAAGCGGGAACTAAGTTCACAGATCAACTTCTTGCCCTGTTCGAGAGAGTGGTTTAATTTGAAAGAGGGAGGAGGAGTGAGGCTAATGATGGGGACGAAGAGGCCTTCCGGGGAAGGGGCAGGGCTTTTACCAAGGGAGTGGGGTACCACCTCTTTTCACCCGTTTTTGGTCCTTCATGTCCAGTCATGGCCACCGGTAGGTGTGTCACTTAATATGCTGATATAGTAAATTCAACCTGTGATGAGACGCAGGGTCTGTTGGAGGTCAGATTCGTTGCCATCTTGGTCCCAGCTGGTTCCATCTGTTTTTTTGTTTGTAGCTTCCTTTCTTATCTCTGGACCCTTTAACTTAAATACATAGGTGAACTCCTGCTGAGGGTGGGGTGGAGGACAGCCCTGTTCAAGGTGGGTCCACGAGTTTTGAGCAAGGACCTGGAGCAGCTCTGACAACAAGAGGGGGAGGCTGAGACGGGCGGTCAGTCTGACGCCCGCACTGGGGCCTGTGGTCGGCATGCGGAGGTGGTCAGTAGGGGGCATGTGTCAGGGAAGGTTGTCAGTGTTTACACAGAAGATGTGAATGTGGGTCCAGATGCAGAGCTGCCTGCAGACGCTGCTACAGAAACTGTTGATTCTTTCCTGAGAAAACTGGTGGGGGGGCATTCAGGCAACAGGGCAATCTGCTTGCTCTGGATGTTCTTGTGGGGAAGTGGGGGCACAGCAACAGGGGCTCAGCCCACAAAACCCCAGAACCCCTCCCGAACAGCTCCAGAACCGCTTCTGGAATGGCAAGGAGAAGGGGGTCTTCCACCTACTAGATGTATAGGAAAGGGGTGGGGTCTTCAGGGTCACCCTCACCTTCAGGTACTGGCTGGGAGGCTCACAGGACCCAGCACATACTTGTGACTTGTGTGCTCACAGCTGAGATGGGTCACAGCATGCAGTAGGGATGCACGGGAGGGAGGGTCCCTGTTCCAGTCAGCTCATGATCCTTCATGCCCCCTCCTTCCCCCGAGGGTCTCTAGGGTGTCTCTTCCCCCAGCGACGAAGGGCAGAACCATGACAGTTACCCCCACCCCTGTCCCCCCAGGGAAGCTCACTAGAGACTTGGCACCTGGCTGGAGGCTGGTCATTTGATGTTCTCTGCCCTCACCCTCCAAAATGCCAGTGCCCAGAAGGGGAGCCGGGGTTCAGCATGAACCACATAGTTTGTGCAAACAGCGCAGGTGCAGGGGGCTGCCCCTAACGGGAGGCAGGAGGGTTTAGATCAGGGCAGGGAGCTGCTCACCAGCTGAATTAGCTTCCCAGGACAGCTGTGGCAAACGACCACAAACGGAGGCTCAGAACAACAGAAACGTGTCCTCTCTCAGTCCCGGAGACAAGACGTCTGAGGTCAAGGTGTCCCAGGGCTGCGCTCCCTCTGGAGGCTCCAGGGCAGGGTGCTGCCTGCCTCTTCCAGCTTCTGGGGGCTCCAGGTGTCCCTGGGCTTGTGACCACATCTCTCCTGTCTCTGTCTCTGTCTTCACATGGTGTCTCCTGTGTGTCTGTGTCTCTCCTCTGGTCTCTTAGAAGGACACTGTCACTGATTTACGGCCAGCCTGATCCCGGATGACCTCATCTCCAGATCCGTAACTAATTATGCCTGCAAAGACCCTACCGCCAAAAAAGGTTCCATTCTCAGATTCTGGGGGGTATGACGTGGATGTAAATTTTGGGGGGACCCCCCATTCAACCCACTATAGCACCCAGTTCCCAGATGCCAGCCGACCTTCTTCAGCATCAGGCTGGTGATGTTCTGTCTATCTGCACGGAGTTGTCTTTTGTTTCTTGTGGTAACAGTGAGGTTGGGTTGGGGGCGTTGCTGGCCGACCTCCTGGTCATTCCAGGGGCCATGCTGAAGTGTCCTCCCCAGGAGTGTGGGACCATGGCCAGGGCTCCCTGTGAATACCCCACACTGACTGCTTGGTGGTCAGACACCTGCATGGGCTGGACTGGTCCCCGGTACCTTCTACCACATCCACAGCCTGGTGGACTCTGTGCAGGCCTATGACCAGGAGATGTGGACCATTAAGATTGGTGGGAGCCCTCCTGCCTGCCACATGGCCTCCAGCCCACCACAGACCCTCCAGTCCTGCCATGGACATCCCCATCTCATAAACTCCAAAGAGGTCTTCTGGGAGGGGTTAGAACTTGGCCATGAAGAAGACAGGGCAGGCCCTAACTGCAGCAGGTGAAGGCAAGTACTAGGGGTGCTTGGCTATTTGTCCCCCAAATACCCAGAATGTGGGCTCTGACTTGAGGGGTCCACCTCCACCTGGGCCCACCTGGGGGGTCGCTGCAGACAGAGCACATCCTTGGGTGATTTTCCAACTCTCCACACCCCCAGCTTCACCCCCTGGATCCCCCTGGCCCCATTAATAGTCTTTAAATTGTGTCTCTCACCCAACAGTCTTGCGTGGGAGATTTTAATATTGTGTGGGAGTCCAGTGGCCAGCGCCCATGTGTCCTGTGTGTCTTGGGAGGGGAAGGAGCCTCACTCTCACGTTCCTGCCCCAGTGCACCTGGGGGCGGGGGCAGCAGGCCAAAGCTTTGTTTTGGCAGAAGCTCCCTTTCTGTGCACAAGTTTTCCCTCACTCCCGTTATCTTCACTGGAGGCTCAGGAAGCCACAGCATCAGGGCACCTCCAGCACCAGGACCCCACCCTAGGGAATTTCTCAAGAGCAGGGACCAGGCCTGGGGGCTGAGGGGAGGAGGGAGCTGGCCTCTTTGGGATCCACGGGGGCTAGGATGCTTCCTACCCAGGAGAGCCTTGGACTCAGCTTAACTACCACCCAGGGTCTCCTACCCCTCCCCTGGTAGGGGGGCCCTTCAGATTCCAGGGCCCCAAGATCCTCCCCACCAACTTCTAACCCTGACTGCAGAGTCGGGGACCCAGAGACCCCCTCCCTGGCTTCTTTTTCCTTGGAGGCTCCCAGAATTCCATGAAGCTGTGATACTCAGGGTATATTATGGTGAAGGATGCAAGTTAAAATCAGCGAGGACAGAGGGGATGAGCAGGGTCCAGCATCCTCGACTGTGGCAGCCCAGGGAAGCCCACCTGAGTCCTGAGATTCAAGGTTTATTGGGGTCTGTCACGTCAATGTGGGGACCACCTGTGCCTGACCTTGACCTCCAGCCCCTGGGGCGACTCAGGAAGCCCCACCATGCATAACGCCGTCAGCACACAGCAGCCTGGATCGAGGTCCATGGAACATGGACATTCCCATCAGACTCAAGGTGACCTCTGGGGCCAGGAGCAGTGGCCTGGCCTATCTGTGGGCAAGTGAACCCACACCGCACGGGTCCTGATGCAGTGCCCATTCCGTGTGGTCAGCATGGGTGCACGCAGGTCAGCCAGTGTCTGTGTGTCTCAGCCCGTGACCACTGACCATGCTGTCCTGCTCTGCTCACAAGAGCGAGGCCAATGGAGGGACAACGGGGGTGGGAACAAAGCTGGGTCATGGTCAGGCTGGGTGAGAAAGGGTCCACGGAGCAAGAATACTGCTGCCCTCGCCTGGTGAGCTGAGAGCTAACATCCGCCCTGTGGTCAGTCCATCTCCCCACATCAATAGGTAGAGCTGCCTTTCCTGCATCCTGGGGGAGGGTCATGTCTGTATATACAGAAGGATGCACAGCAGAGCACGCAGCAGGCTTGATGCCTGTCCTTGGCATGTACTTGGGGGCTTGGTGAGGGTGGAACGCACTGACAGGTCATGGAGCCGACCCCGGGGAGGATGTTGGGGTGAAGCCTTTGGGAGCATCTGGAGGGGATCCTCACCCGTCTGCACAGGTGGCTTGAGGACACCGACCAAGGCTGGACAGGTGGGGGGGTGCCCAGGAAGGGTCCTGGGTCATCCCTGAGGCTGGACGAGGGGTGTGGAGCTGGGGGTGATGGCGGTGGCGAGGAGGGGCTGATCGCCGGACGGTGTGGAGAAAGACCATCCAAGGCAGCAGGGAAAGTGAAGACTGTGCCTGACTGGAGGACGGAGAGACCAGCAGGCGGCGCTGTAGGCAGGGTATCAGGGTTGATCCCTGCAGGGTGGCACCCAAGCCCCACAGGGCTGGAAACCACCCAGTGTCCAGCAGGCAGCGCTGTAGGCGCGGGGATCAGGGCTGCTCCCTGCAGGGCGGCGCCTAGCCCCGCACTGCTGGAAGCCACCTGGTGTCCAGCCAAACCCCCGCCAGGAAGAGAAAGGAAGCCCCGTGTACACTGCTGAAAACACCAGTGCGGGACGTTTGCTCTCCTCTTCACCCGGCGGGGAAACAGGCAAATTGAAGTGGAGAGTGATGGGGTTGAGGTGGGAAATGTGGGTGCTGGGAGCCTGGAGAGGAGGGTTTCTGGAGGGGGTGAGACCACAGGGCACAGGAGAAGGACAGGGGGTGGGCAGGGGGACGGGCAGTGAGTGTCCGGTGAACATCACCCACACCTCTGCCTCCATCGTCACGTGGCTTCTCCTCTGTGCCTGTGTCCAGATTTCCCTCTTCTTATAAGAACCAGCTGTTGGATTTAGGGCTCTCCCTAATCCAGCATGACCTCATGTTAACCACATCTGCAGACACCCTGTTTCAGAGCTAAGGCCTGATTCTGGGGTAGGAATGGATATAAATTTGGGGGGGGATACTATTGAACCCACAGTAGTAGGTGAGGTGTTAGAGGATGGAGGGAATGAGAAGTGCCCACCGAACTGACAGGGCATTGTGAGACCGAAAACCGAGGCAGGCAGCTCCAGGTAATTAACGGATCCGTTTATTATCGGGTAGTTTACTCACAGGGTGGGATTGGACAACAATTGGAAGGAAGCATGTGCAGCTGCGCTCTGTATGGCCAAAGGGTCACTGGGACAATTTATGGTTAACATTGGGGGGACGTGCATCCTCCTTCAGGCCGGCCCCGCCTCCCCCGAAGGCTGGGTCTATTAACACAGGGGATGCTGGAAGAGGGTTTTCTGTCTGGCTGGTTCACTGAAGCTGGGTGTTTGTGGGGACAGGGGCCAGTCTGGAAGCCCCGGTGAAGACATTGTTCACTCTGAGGGAATGAGGCGGACACTCAGTCCCCGGTCTGTGGGTGGTCTAGTCCTCTGATTGTCATGTCTCTTCTTGGGGGTCACTGGGGCTTTATCCTCACTCCGTGGGGTACAGGCAGGGAGGGATGGATTTGGCCTGGGCCAGCTGTGCCTGGGCTCCTGGGGAGGATCTCTCTGGCCCACATGTTCACAGGCCTCAGTCACCCCTGCTCGACAAGCCCCTCCCGGAACTTGGCACAAGGACCTGCCCTGTGAAATGGGGCGCCTGGGTCGGGGGCTGGTGGGTCCCTTCTCAGATGGCCACACTCAGGTCTCGGGGTGGGTGCGGTGGCCTGCGGCCACTCACCATGGTCACCACACCGCTGCAGCTCCTTTCTGGGGTCTATTTGACCACACAGTACAGTCCTGGGTAAGGTCAGCGGAAGGACGAGCCCAGGATGGCATCAGTTATGCTGACAGCCTTACATGGTGGGGAGGCAGGGCTGGGCAAGGTGCGGGCTTGAGTCCCGCAGGTGCCCCAGAGAAAGGGACACAGGCTGGGCAGTGGGGTGGGCCTTGCACCTCGAGCGGGACAGGGGCATGGCCCAAAGAAGTAACCTGACACTTGTTCTTAGGGACCCAGTCTGTGCAGTGTGGATATGCCTGTGTCCAGGGTCACGGGCCCGACCTCTGTGTGACCTCTGCAGGCCGGCCTGAGTGGGACGGCCACTCACCATGGTCACCACACCGCTGCAGCTCCTTTCTGGGGTCTGAGATGCCCCAGGAGTTGCTGGGTGAGGGGAGGAGGTCGCCGTGACAGGGACGTGTGGGACAGGGGTCCTGGGTCCCTCCCCGAGGAGGAGTGGGCGTCATGCCCAGAGGGGAGGCGGCTGGTGACGGTCCTGGGTGTCAGTAAGCACAGTGCCGCCCCCCGCAGGCCGGGTGTGGGATTCCTGCGGCCCCCGGCACAGAACACCAGACGGGGTGTGGGGTTGGGACAGGGGCCGCCTACTTTCAGGCCTGGAGCCCGAGGTCAAGGTATTGGGGGCCCGCTCCTCTCGCGGGTTCCGGGGTCAATAGGTCCCATGCCATTCCCAGCCCCAGCTGTGTCTCTGCTGTCACATCGCCTTCTCCCCCATGTGTCTGTGTCCAAATTCCCCCCATGAGAAACCCCCCAATTACAGGTCAGTGATGTCATCTCAACCCCGGCACCTCTGCGGTGGCCCATCTGCACACAAAGTCCCATTCTGAGGTTCCGGGGAGTCCATCTTCCGGGACCTCTTGAGGTGGCCAATCCTGGTGGTCGACACAGCTCGTGGGGAAGGCTGGGCAGTGGGGTGGGCCTTGCACCTCGAGCGGGACAGGGGCATGGCCCAAAGAAGTAACCTGACACTTGTTCTTAGGGACCCAGTCTGTGCAGTGTGGATATGCCTGTGTCCAGGGTCACGGGCCCGACCTCTGTGTGACCTCTGCAGGCCGGCCTGAGTGGGAGTATATTGTGTCGGGAGCCTCAGGCAGGACACATCCTCAGGGTTTGGGGAGGATCCCCAGGAGGCCTTGGAGGTCAATTCTGGTGGGGGAGGGGTAAGTGTTCAACTCTGCCACCGTAAGGGCGGCGTCCACACATGAAGGGGGTGGTATTACCAGTTTACCTGAGAAAACACACTTTCAGGTCTCCCGTGCGTTACGGAAAAATCATGTTTCTAATATGCGCGTTTACAGGTAGCTGTAAGTGCTCTGGCCTTACTCTGTGGCTGGGCCCGTGCTCCAGCAGCTCCCAAGCACTGACTGCAGTGCCGTTTGCTTCACCTGGAAGGTCCCAGTCTTGGGGTGAGGGGGATCGGGCCACGGCCCCGGTGTCCAGGGCTGCAGTCAGGCAGTACACGGCCAGCAGCCTCATGTGGCTGTTCACAGTGCAATGATAAATCCAAACGGATTCTGTCCTGTGCTGCTGGGGACGAGCCCTGGGAGGTTCCGGGGAGTCCATCTTCCGGGACCTCTTGAGGTGGCCAATCCTGGTGGTCGACACAGCTCGTGGGGGCGTGTGGGGGGCGGGGCACCAGGCCGGAATCCAGGAGCCTCACGGAGGAAGTGGTGTCGTGACTCAGGGAAGATGGACGGACAGGCGGAGGTGAGAGGGAGGCCGAGGGGCGGTCAGCCCTTCCCTCCGGGGAGTGAGGAGTCTCTAGAGGGCCGGGCCGGAGCTGGCAGGGGGACGTGGTGGTCAAAGGCGGATGGCCTGGTCTGCGAAGTGCGGGGTCACTTAGGGGCAGAGGCACAGGGGCCTCAGGGATGCCCTCTGTCTGCTCCTACGAAGGCGGCCGTCCGTTAGGCTCTCAGCAGCAGCCTCATGTGGCTGTTCACAGTGCAATGATAAATCCAAACGGATTCTGTCCTGTGCTGCTGGGGACGAGCCCTGGGTCTGCCTCTGGATCGTCCCTGTGAGGGGTTGTTCATGCCCTCATTTACACTCCACAGCCCACACGAGGTCACCCGGGGCCCCAGAAATCACATGGGCAAGCAGACAGGATCTCTTGGCAGAAATGGAAATTCCTTGAGGTGTCAAGATGTTGATGTGATGAATAATTATTTTTTTAGTTGTGATTAAAATATATGTAACATAAAATTTACCATTAAATTGAACAACTCAGTGGTATTTATCACATTCACAGTGTTGTGCCAGCACCACCTCCCTCTGGTTCTAAAACATTCTCACCCCCCAAAAGGAGACCCCCCTTCCCCCTCCCTTAGCCCTTGGCACTAACCCACTTCCTGTCTCTGTGGATTTGCCTGTTCTGGACATTTGATATAAATGGAATCAGTTTGTGGTTGTTCTTGGCTGAATGTTTGTGTCCCTCCAAAATTCACATGTTGAAATCCTTACCCCCAAGGAGATGGTATTAACAGGGATGCCCTCTGTCTGCTCCTACGAAGGCGGCCGTCCGTTAGGCTCTCAGCCAGGTTGAGCCAAACGTGGAGAGGTTTGAAGACACATCCCAGGGCCGCCTTCGAGAAGTGCCTAGTGCCTGGGGACACGGAGCCTCCAGCCTGTCAGTGAGTGTGTGGGGTTGGTGGCACGTGAGGCTGCATGAGGGCCCTGAGGAGCTCGAGGTGCCTGCTCCAGGCCTCACCTGGCGGCTGCCCAGGGCCTCCTGCTTCAGGCACCGACCCTAGTCTGGGAGGGGCCAGCAGGTCCCCTGACCTGTCATTGCAGCCAAGCTGAGGCTGCTGAGCAGCCACGGCCGGAGCACAGCCTGTGAGTGGGATGTGCGTGGGGACATCGCAGGACAGCGGTGGGGCGCCTGCATCAACAGAGGCTGGTCATCCACTGGACATACGACAAGAGTGAGCTGGACAGCAAGGCCAGCATGAGGCACAGCTCAGGTGGGGAGGCAGCTGCATGTCCTCCATCTTCAGCACCCAGACGTGTGTGTAGAGATGCTCATCCAGATACCGAGGGGCTCTTTCCTCAGATGCCTCGTGTCTCATCATCTGGCAGGTGTGGGGGTCCTAGAGCGACGGTGACAACATGCCACAGGCTGGGGGGTTCACAAGAGCAGAGATTTCCCTCTCGCAGTTCTGGACGCTGGAAATACAAAATGAAGGTGTGGTTGGTTCCTGCTGGAACTTCAGGGAATCAGCCCTGGCCTCTCCCGGCTTCTCTGGTTTCCAGAAATCCTTGGCGCCCCTGGACTTGGGGCTACATCACCCACACCTCTGCCTCCATCGTCACGTGGCTTCTCCTCTGTGCCTGTGTCCAGATTTCCCTCTTCTTATAAGAACCAGCTGTTGGATTTAGGGCTCTCCCTAATCCAGCATGACCTCATGTTAACCACATCTGCAGACACCCTGTTTCAGAGCTAAGGCCTGATTCTGGGGTAGGAATGGATATAAATTTGGGGGGGGATACTATTGAACCCACAGTAGTAGGTGAGGTGTTAGAGGATGGAGGGAAACCTTATAAAAGAGACGTCAGAGAGCTCCCTCACATCTTCTCCATGTGAGGACACAGGGAGAAGATGCCACATACAACCAAGAAGAGCCTCACCAGAACCTGACTGTAGTGGCACCCTGATCTCAGACTTCTGTCCTCCAGAACTGTAGGAAATACATTTCTGTTGTTGAAGCCCCCAGCCTGGTAGTTTGCTATGGCAGCCCAAGCAGACTAAGACAGTGTCCTTCTGTGTCTGGCTTCTCTCACTGAGCAAGGTGGGGAGGCAGCTGCATGTCCTCCATCTTCAGCACCCAGACGTGTGTGTAGAGATGCTCATCCAGATACCGAGGGGCTCTTTCCTCAGATGCCTCGTGTCTCATCATCTGGCAGGTGTGGGGGTCCTAGAGCGACGGTGACAACATGCCACAGGCTGGGGGGTTCACAAGAGCAGAGATTTCCCTCTCGCAGTTCTGGACGCTGGAAATACAAAATGAAGGTGTGGTTGGTTCCTGCTGGAACTTCAGGGAATCAGCCCTGGCCTCTCCCGGCTTCTCTGGTTTCCAGAAATCCTTGGCGCCCCTGGACTTGGGGCTACATCACCCACACCTCTGCCTCCATCGTCACGTGGCTTCTCCTCTGTGCCTGTGTCCAGATTTCCCTCTTCTTATAAGAACCAGCTGTTGGAATTTTGTCAGCACTGTAGCGAGTGTCAGTGCTTCACACCTTTTCATGGCTGAGTAATATTCTATTGTGCGGATGGAGCACATTGCGTTTATCTGTTCTCTGTTCACCTGTTGATGGTCATTTGGGTGGTTTCCACATTTTGGCTGTTGTGAATCATGCTGCTATGAACATGCATGTACAAGTGTTTGTGTGGACGTATGTTTTCCTTTCTCTTGGGTTTATACGTAGGAGTGGAATTGCTGGGTCTTGTAGTGACTCCATGTTTGACATTTTGAGGAACTGCCAGACTGTCTTCCAAAATGGTGGCACCATTTCACATTCCCACTAGCGCTGTTTGAAGGTTCCAAGTTCTCTCCTTTTTATTGTCTGTCTTTTGGATTCTAGTACCTTAGAGGGAATGAAATGCTATGTCATGGGTGTTCTGTCAGCCCATCAGACACTCACCCCTTTTATATCAAGTACTTTGTAACGCTCTGCTCACTTTCTGAAATCAGAGGCAGAGATAAGATAATCTCTCTACACATACAATTTAAGTATGATTATGTATATGTGTGTATGCAGCTACAGTTACAATAGAGAGGAGAATTAAAGACAAATACATTTTAATGAAATAATACATAATTTAATAGGTGAATGCTTGGCTTCAACTACACTAAGTAATCAGATGTTTGCTTAAATTTTTCTTCAATTTAGATTTAAGAAAAGGCAGGTAACATTCAACTGGCTTCAAACTTTATATTTGATGTTTTTAAATGAGGACAAATAGGCATTGTTGTATAGAATTCGAATTACTGTGGTGACAGCAATCCTGGTGCATTAACTGGCAATTCAGAAACTCTGAGCCACTTTACCAGGAGATTTGACTTTCCAAACTGTCAGAGAATTCTTGGTAAAGTTCTGAATAACTGTGCGAACAAGCTTTCCTAGAATCACGTTGTTGTTCTATTCCTGCAAAATGCAGCCTATCTTAAAGCCATATAGAAATAACTTGTATGTAAAGTAGAACAGAGTCAGATTCTCAGCTCAGAAAATCACGAGCAGGTCCTTCCCAGGAAGGGCGGGCAGGCACAGGACAGTGTCTAAAACAATTGTCAAATGCATAGTTCTATAAGATTGGTGATTTTAATAGTATAACTCTAGATATGGGAAGACGCTACAAGAGGGAACCATTTCCTGGACCATAACAGACTAATAGAACAGGTGACCCAGTGGCTTTGGGCTACTGTTAACAGGGCTTAGTCCAGTAACAGCACATTGAGTGGCCTATCAATGAAATCCTCACCTGAACTGGGAATGAGTATTCCAGGTGCCGTGGGATAAATTGGTCATGAAACGCCTCCTAAACCTTGGTCAAAATTACGACCAAAAGGGGGGGATTGTAACATAAAGAAAGTTGCCCACGATTCAGTTCTACAAGAATTAAGTCCTCAATCACCACAATCGCTGACTTACAGGACACCCTGAAAGGAATTCAGGGCGAAGATCAGGATGAGGCATTTTGTACTCTGGGCCAGAACTGGCCCTCAGAGAGTTCCATATTTTCAGGAGAAAATTTGTATGAACCTGGATTCTTACCTCTTACCACATTTAGAAAAACGCTAAAACCATTAAGGTATCTGTCCCTCCTGAATAGCAGTAACCTCCTACCAAGCTGTGTGCTTGGTTGCACGTACCCCTTCGTCAAATTCACACAAATGTGTCGCTTTTTAAATACAAGCAGTTCTTTTCAGCTTTCATGTAGAGAAAAGCTGTTCATGAGCAGCATTTCACAGGAGTGCAAACTGAACGGACCAATCGACAGTGGTGAGATGGTCCTCGACACACACCTTGTCCTACGTGGTCTGAGGTCCCGCATGGCTCTCTTTTCACCCACCGTATTGGGGGAAGATGAACCAGAATGTCTGGCCCTGTGTGTCTGACATGGCCGCGCTGGCCCCCTGGATATGAGGCTCCTGGTGGGAGAAAGCACAGCCCCTCAAGTCCTTCTCTTTGGTCTCAGGTGCAGGGACCAGCTCTCTGTGGCCCGGATGCCTTGGTGCAAGCAGGCACTGGCAGGGGCGGCCCCTGCTGAAGCAGCAAAAGAGGAAGGTCGCCGTCACCACGGAGGTGACCCTTTTCAAGAACTACTTGCCCAGGGGAAGTACTCTGCGCAGGTGCAGCCACTGCGCGGTTGCGGACGTGGGAGCTGCTGGGGCACGTGGTGGGGGAGGGATGCTCCAGACCAGGCAGGGTCGGTGGCTCGAGCCCGTGGCAGCACTGCAGCCCTGTGGTGCCCTGCCCGCTAAGATGCCACATGAACCTGATCACGTGAGTGTGTACCTCACCTGATCTCAGACATGTGTGCTCACTGCTGACCCATCACGTGTGCCTGATGTCACACAGTGTGCACGGACTT
Source organism: Neophocaena asiaeorientalis asiaeorientalis (assembly GCF_003031525.2). Classification (NCBI taxonomy): domain Eukaryota; kingdom Metazoa; phylum Chordata; class Mammalia; order Artiodactyla; family Phocoenidae; genus Neophocaena; species Neophocaena asiaeorientalis. The sequence continues at coordinate 49,416 of NW_020174788.1, forward strand.
CGCTCTTTGAGGCCCGATTGTTTCAGAAGTGTTTGCACCGCCCGCTGCGCACCAGGCTTTCCATTGCTCCACATCCTGCTGATATTTGATACTGTGTCTTCATGTCTGCCATTCTGGTAGGTGTGTGCGCCGTAGTTTTCTTATGGTTTTAATCCCTCGGTTGTTAGTGAAGTTGTGAATCTGGTGGTATTCATGGATTACTTCCTGTTGTTTTTTTAAAAGTTTTAAAAATTGTGGTCAGATACACATATCATAAAATTTACTGTCTTAACCATGTTTAAGTGCACATTTCAGGGTCATGAAGTAATTTGCACTGTTGTACAACCCTGGCCGCCATCGTCCTCCAGAACATTTTCACCTTGCAAAACTGAAACAGTCCCCATTAAATACTCACTCCCCATTCTCCCCCCCAGAGCCCCTGCACCCACCATCCTGCTTTCTGTCTCTATGGTTCTGACTGCTCTAGGGGCCTTGTATGAGTGGATCAAGCACTGTTTGTTTTTTTTGTGTCTAGCTTACATCACTGAGCATAATCCACTGAGGGTTCATCCCTGCTGCAGCCTGTGTCAGAATAGTCTGAATAGCATTCCCTTGTATGGATGGACCATGTTTTGCTTCTCCATTCATTTGTTAATGGACACATGTGATATCTACATTCATTTCTCATGTCATATAATATTTGTGGAATAACATGGGAAAGTCCTATGAATCAAAAGTCATTTGCCATTAACTTTTTTCTTAAACTTTTTATCGTGAAAACCAGCAAAGCTAAGATAAAGGGAATAATACATGTCAGCTTCACTTGCGTTCAGGAATTAATGCTTTACGGTATTCACTTTATTCCCTGTGTGTGTGCTATGCGTGTGTATGTGCCTGTTTGCATACATGTGCTGTGCACGTGTATGTGCACTTGCACACGTTAGTGTGTGCACGGCATATGCGTGCATGTGTGTTCATATGCTAGTGTGTGAATATATTTGTGCTGTTCACGTGCATGTGTGTGTGCTGTGCCTGCCTGTGCGCACACCTGTGTGTTTGCTGGAACCACTTGCAAGTTGGTTGCAGACTGAATTGTGCCCCACATATGTCCGCACACACCTGCTCAAACAATCCTGCACAGCCAGGTAAAGGTCATAGATCTCAGGGATTTAAATGGATGGAGCAGGATGTCCTGACACAGAGTCTGTCTTCCAGTGACTGTCACTGTCTCAGTAACATGCTTCACACCTTCTTTAAGCCCCATTCAGTGTCCAGCTTAGGCCCCTATTACATTCAGTGACCTGCCCTGGATCCCCTATAAGCTACAATGTCACAGTTGGAGAGTCTGGCCAGGGCTGGGTGTGCCCCTCCTGTTGGCATGGCCTCCAGGCCTTTAACGTGGCTCCTGTGTTCCCATCTCTCAGCCAGGCCCCAACTGGAATGCGGCTGTCACCTCTTTCCTCACAGGGTCCCATCGCCCAGTCAAGGGGGTTCATTCTCCCCAAACACAGCATCAGGAGTGTGGGGGGGTGACAGTCCCCGCTGGGTCTTCTTCATGTGAGACCCTGTGTTTTTGAAAGAGCAGGCACTTTGCACTCAGGGGTGGTGGGGTGGTGGCATGCAGCCCACGATGGGCAGGCGAGTCACCAGGTGGGGATGAGCCACTGTGCAAGGAGTTCCGCGGTGGGTTCTCCTCTCCAACGGCTTCTGTGCCCCAACCTCTCCCCGTGTCTCCCATCGAAGACAGCACGGTGCCCGTGCTGGGTGTCAGCCCCAGGGCGTGAGGTCATCTGACCGGGAGCCATAGGTGCCATCAGCCACACACCCCCTCCACCCCCCCGACCTCCCACACACGCTTCAGGGAAGCAGGACCTGAGTGCAGGGCTCTCAGTGGCCCTGAGCGCCCCGCCCGGAATTGGCCAGCGGAATGGACAGACGGGATCTCCCAGCCTGGACCATGCAGGACTGTCCTGCCTGGGCTTCCAGTGCGGCCGCCTCCTTCTGGAAGCCTGGGAGGCTGGAATCAGGCCACTTCTTGTCTGTCCTGGCAGCAGACTGGGCTGCACTCTAAGAAGTTCGCGGCTCACCCGTGGATCCGGACCATCAGGTGGCCAGAGAAATTGGTAACATTTTTGTTTTGCCTGTTGAAATGTTTAATGACAACGATTTTGTTCAGTTTCCTGATGTGGGTGTCCAAAGATGAGGGACCCATGTGTGTGACCTGTACCTCCTATGAGATCAGCCGTAAGGTAGTTTAAACATGATCAAGTTCTGTCTACACGGTAGATTTAGACCTCTGCATGTCCTGTCTACTGATTATGTTTAGAGCTGGCCATGTGTTGTCTATAATAAGAAGATTTAGACCTGACTGTGTTCTGTGTACGCTAGGACTATGGGAACCTGGGTAGAGAGACCTGGCCTGGCCTCAGTACTGGGAAGCTCCGTGCCTGCATCTGAAGGTCAGTGCTTAGGTGTCTGGGTCTGGAGCTGAGGTGGGCTTGTCTAGGTAACAGCCTCTCTTCTGAGTATGGTTACCTGGTCCTCCCAAGGGTCAGTGCTGTGGTCGGGGCCTCAGTCTTAATCCCTGCAAGGTTCACCTTCCCTGGGGCTCGTGGAGAATCCGCAGGGGGGCTACCTGGCAATAATTCCAATTCACCAGCATGTGCGTGGTGTGTAGGGAGGCAGGTTTAGCTGGTGAATTGATTGCAGGGCACGCAGATTGGGCAAAAGGCTGATGGGAAACAGGTGAGGCTGCTGCTGAGCTCTCCTTCCAGTCTACCGTCCCTACTCAGCAGAGTCCAGAGCTGCCTCTCATCTTTCAGCCCTGCTGTCCTGTGAGTTTTCTCAACATGTAAGTGAGACGAGAAAGGACTGAGCCTGCCAGAACCAAGGTAGTGTGTTCAACTCTAGCATGAAAGCTTTAAAAACAGTTAAAATCACACAGAACCAAAGTGAGAAGAGGAGGACTTCTCTGGGACAAGTGTGGGGAGAGGAGACCCACCTTACACTTTTTCCCATCCCGGGAGGTCCCAGAGACCCAGCTTGTTTCCACAGTAGGGGAGCCACCAGCAGAGCCATGGTGTCCTGACCAAGGGGACGTGTGACCCCAGGTGCAGTGTCTGGGGAGGTGGGGTCACCTGGTGAGTGTGGACCTGTGACCCCAGGTGTGGGGGTTCTGGGGAGGTGGGGTCACCCTGGAGGCTGTGCATGTGTGAACCAAGGTGAAGGGTCTGGGGAGGTGGGGTCACTCTGGAGACTGTGCACTTTTGACCCCAGGTGGGGGTGTCTTGGGAGGTGGGGTCACCCTGGAGACTGTGCACGTGTGACCCCAGTTGAGGGTGTCTGGGGAGGTGGGGTCATGCTGGAGACTGTGCACCTGTGACCCAGCTGGAGGGGTCTGGGTAGGTGGGGTCACCCAGTGAGTGAGAACGTGTGACTTTAGGTGCAGGGTCTGGGGAGGTGGGTCCCCGTGGTGAGTGTGGATGTGCGACCCTAGGTATAGGGTGTGGGGACTGTGTGGGTCTCACCACATCTGCATGTGTCGGGATCACATGTACGGGGAGACCCCATATCTGCTCTTTGCCTGAAGAGTTTCTTATCCCCTTTGAGATTTCCAACATCTGAATTAAGAGTGTTGCCCTGATTATCCTGTGGTTCCTTTTCTTCTCTTAATCTTGTCACATTCACATGAGGTCAGGCATGTTTGAGTGGGTTGCTGCTCTGTGTTCTGGTGGGTGACAACACTTGGTGGTATCATATTAATATCATAGCATTTCATATGTCTAATGTATGGGGGTCACCACTGCCTGGGTCCCAATGGACAGAGGTCAGGTGAGCACAGACTAGCCCCCCTTAAGAATGGTCTCCCATGTGCCATGTGAAGATACTCTGATGTCCCCTTAGGTGGGGGACTGTTTGGTCCTCCGACATTTGTGATGAAGGGGAGTCAAAATGGCATCTCAATTAACAAGACATTATTTTATGAATTTATTTTAAGTGAAATAAAACACACATCACATACCCTTTACCATCATCACCATTTTAAGTGCACGTTTCTGAGGCATCAGATATATTCACCTTCTCGTGGAGCCATCACCACCATCCCTAGAACTTTTCATCTTGCAAAACCAAACTTCCACAACCATGAAAGTCTCACTCCCCTTCCCTTCCCACTGCCCCCGGCACCAATGTCCACTTTGGTCCCTGAGTTGTCGACTCCAGGGCACCCACTGGAGTGGAATCCTGCAGTGTTTGCTGACGGTCACTTTGGAAGAGCTGACTTTCAGTCTGAAGCTCTGCCTGTTTGCATCTGAAGAATCTGCATTTAAGGAGAGGGTGTATGAGGAAGGGGGTGTATGAGGGACAAAGGTGTCCGGGGTGCAGATGAGCCAGGACCTGACCAGCTGCCTGTTGGGCCCTCTGGTCCCATCTCTTGGTCTGTGCCTCATCTGTATCATCACTGGCCCCGCTGGCACCCCTGGGGTGTTGTTGTCTGAGTGAGATTCCCCTGGTGCCCCTGCTCTCCTCCCCTCCTCCTGCTGGTTGGGGAGGGAACTGCTTGCCGTGTGGTCTCTACTCCTGAGGCACAAAGGACCCTGCAGCATGGACCTGCAGAGTGTGGGTGTGGTCCCAAGAGCATGGGACCCACATAGGACACAGCATTGGGGTATGACAAGTGCTAGGGCTGCCTCATCACTGACAGGGAATGTTGCCAAGATGCTGCTCGGGAGGGCGTGGTGGGTGGCCTGGGACCCCAGAGGCCCCATTCCTATCCTGGAGCTTGGACAGTGCATCCCCATGGGCTCCAGATTCAGCCCATATCTCAGCCATATCCCTCTGTCCTGTCTTTGAACTCAGGAAAACGACCTCTACTGATCATTGTTCACAACATAGGCCTGGTCCTGTCAGTATTAAGATTCTTTAATTTAGCCGTCCTGGGATAGCAGCTCTTTTTAGGCCTAAGAAGGAACAACCCAGGAGTGTACAACAATTTCAGATGAAACAAATATTCAGTGACTATCTCTATACTGCTAGGTTGTTGACTTCTATTAGTCATTATTCTCCTGGTTTTAGCTCTGATGTGGGGATTACAGAGGAGTCAACATTTAAATCTTCATAATCTGTGTATTTGTAGCTTCAGTATCATTACTGACCCATAGTTTTTATGGTTTGAGAAGAGTTATTGATTTCATGTATCATGTAAAGGATTCACAATGATGATAGGGCAATTAAGATTACAATAATGGCTGGTAAATTGTTCAAATTTTCTCTACCTGTTCATCTATTGTACGTATATGAGTTAGTTAAGTTGTCAATATTAGTGAAATAATGTAGAGGACTAGAGAACTTCTTTTAAAATCACTATTAATGTGTGTGATGAAAATGTAAAAGTTCTCCCATAACAGTGATGTTGTATCTTGAGAGCCTAGATGAAATTGATATGCCTTAGAGATATACAGGATTTTAGCCTATGATTTAACTTTGACAAAGCTACATCACTTTTTACTTTTATCTCATTTATTGAGAAAGACATAATTGTTATGGTGTTGGCTTGAAACTGGTTGAAAAGGACTTGAGTCCTTCCTTATTTTACATGTACATAGGTAGGATCTTGAAACATAGGATATGGTGGAGGGCATCTGTGTAACCATTCTAGGTTAGGAGTAGCAGTTTCCACTGCTGAGACTTCTCGTTTGGACACAAAAGCTTTTCACAGCATGAAGGTTATTAGCATTACTGCTGCTACTGAGATGAATGAGCCAAAAGACAAAATATTTCATGTTGTGTGTTCATCAGGGTACTCAGAGTAAGGTAGTGACACCCCTGAGAGGCCAAGAAAGTGCTGCAGGAAGTCATATTTACTACTACAAATATACTTGTGAAGTAAATTTTTGCTCATGCTGAGTTAAGTGTATAACCTGAGAATAGTGGGAATCAGTGTAGGAAGCCTCCTATAATACTGAAGACTGCTCCCATGGACATTACATCATGGAAGTGTGTTACTACATAGTATGTATCCTGGAGAACAATGTCTGGGGATGAGTTGGCTAAGATGATTCCTGTCAAACCACCTATTGTAAAAAGAAAAATCAAGCCTAAAACTCATAATATAGTGAGAGGTCGTATAATATTACCTCCGTGAAGAGTTGCTAATCAGGGACTTCCCTGGTGACGCAGTGGTTAAGAATTCGCCTGCCAATGCAGAGGACATAGGTTCGAGCCCTCGTCTGGGAAGATCCCACATGCCACGGAGCAACAAAGCCCGTGTGACGCAACTACTGAGCCTGCCCTCTAGAGCCTGTGAGCCACAACTACTGAAGCCCACACGCCTAGAGGCCGTGCTCTGCAACAAGAGAAGCCACTGCAATGAAAAGGCCGCGCAACCGCAACGAAGAGTAGCCCCCGCTCACCGGAGCAAGAGAAAGCCCGCATGCAGCAACGAAGACCCAATGCAGCCAAAAAAAAAAAGAAAAAGAAATTTAAAAAGAGTTGCTAATCAACTAGAATTTTACTCCTGTAGGGATAGAAGTAATTACAGTAGCTGATGCAAAGTATGCTCCTGAGTCGACAGCTATCCCTATGGCAAACATATGATGGGCCCACAAGAGAAATCCTAAAAAGCCAGTGGACATGACTCATACTATTCCCAAATAGCTGAAAGGCACTTTTTGTCCTAAATAGTATGTAATGATATGTGAGATTATAACAAACCCTGGTAGGCCATGAATACAGACTTCAGGGTGACCAAAGAATCAAAATAGGTGTTGGTATAGGATTCAGTCTCCTCCTGAAGGGTCAAAGAAGGTAGTGTTGAGATTTCTATCTCTTAACAGTATGGCAATTCTGGCTGCTCGGACTGACACTGGTAATTATAGTAATATGGCTATAGTTGGGAAAGATTAAACAAATACTGGTGTTTGGTATTGGGATGTGACTGCTGGTTTTGTATCAAAGACTATAGTAATAAAAGTAATAGCACCAAGAATTGAAGAGACACCTGTTAAATGTAAGGAGAAAATGCTTAGGTCAACAGAGGCTCCTGTGTGGGCCAGATTGCAGGCTAGAGCTGAATATACGGTTCCACTGGTACCAGAACCGGCTTCCACTATTGGTGATATGAGTAGGAGTAAGACGATGGGGGAAGTAGTCAAAAGGTTATATGATTTATTGGGGGAAATGCTACCTCAGGTGCCCCAGTTATTAGTGGCCCAAATCAGTTCTCAAAGCCTGCAATCATAATGGGTACAACTATAAAGAAAATTATTACAAGTGCAGGGACTGTTATGACTACCTTACAGATTTGGGCATCTCCAAGTAGCGCTCCAGGTTAGCATAGCTCAGCCTGGATTAATATACTTAAGGTGCTGCCTGCTACTCCAGCTCAAGCACCAAATCGTAAATATAAAATGCTGATATCTTTGTGATTTGTTGAAAATAATCAGCAGTGTATGAACAGAGGTAAAATGGCTGAGTTAACATTCGACAGTAAATCTAAAGACAGAGATTGAGCCCTCTTTCTGGCAACCCCAGTGGTGAATCAACAAATTGAATTGTAACTGGGAGAAGCAGCTTCAATTCTGCTGGTGATTTTCCTGGCTTTTTTTTTTTCTTTCTCAAAGGCAGGAGAAGTAGATTGAAGCCAGTTGACTAGAGGATTTACCTGTTAACTAAAATTTCCTGGGGTTAAAACTCATCAATCTCGTAAGGATTTGGCTTAATTACATTGTTTGCTTTGCATTCAACTGATGTAGGATAAAGTCCTGCTGTCCTTATTTTTAGGAATTAAGTAAATTGTACTTGTTTAGGGTTTTGAAAGCTCTTGGTCTGAACTATCCTAAATTCCTAGTCCAGCACCGATAGAATGGGTGTTATGTGTAGTAATCGTGTGGCTATTATGATTGGTAATGATAGGATGGTTTTTTGTTTTGTATGTTCAAATTGTTGTATCTTTGTGTTGTTTATAGAAGGGAATATAGTTAGTGATGTAGAGTATGTTAGCTGCAAGTAGAAATATAAGCTGAGTACTGCTATGATGGCTATTAGTGTTGGTAGAATGATGTTGTCATTTTTGTTATCTCTTGGATAATTATTCATTTGGGTCAAAACCCTGAGTGATGGGTGATGTCCTAATGATACTATAATGGCGAGGAAAAGGATTGTGATGGGAGGTGTTTTATCTCATGTGTGTGATAACGATACTCTGGTAGTACATGATCTGGGCATAGATAAGAAGAAGAGAGTGTTGTGATGATATAAATTCATATGTTTAGGATTGTTATGATTGGAATATACATTATAATAGCTGTTATTCATCCTTTATGTGCAACTGATGAGGAGGGTGTAATGTTTTCCAGGTGAGTATGGCTAAGTCTGCCTCAGCCTCCAGCTATGATTTATAATATCACAATGATTAATAGTATGTTTAGGTTGATGGATGGTGACATGTGGTATAAAACTGATTGGGGTGCAATTTTGTCACGTTAATAGCATCAGGCCTGCTGTTCATGGGATGCCTTGAGTTACTTCAGGCACTCAGAAGTGAAATGGGGAAAGTCCTACTTTTGTGACAAGGACGATTGTCATGAGGGTGGATGCTGCTAGATTAAAGATTTTTGTAATTCATTGTGGGTTTTTTGGGTTTTTTTTTTTTTTTTTTTTTTTTTTTTTTTGCGGTATGCAGGCCTCTCACTGTGTGGCCTCTCCCGTTGGGGAGCACAGGCTCCGGACGTGCAGGCTCAGCGGCCATGGCTCACGGGCCTAACAGCTCCATGGCATGTGGGGCCTTCCCGGACTGCGGCACGAACCCGTGTCCCCGGCATTGGCAGGCGGACTCTCAGCCACTGCGCCACCAGGGAAGCCCTCATTGTGTTCTTTGACCAGAGCATATTAGATTAATGCTAATAGCCATTATAGGTAGTATTGATGTGGTGGATTGTTTTAGAAAATATTTGTTGGATGCTTCTGTAGCTTATGGGTTCATGTTTTTTATTAGAATGGGGATACCATTAGCCAGTGTGAGCTTGTTATACAAATATATTTCCTGAGATAATGGTCAGTAGAATGATAGTAAACACAATGAGAGTTTATTAGTACAGGAAGGATATACAACAATATTTTGGGGGTATGGGCCTTGAAGCTTTCTTAGAGAACCTTACTATATAGCATGTGGTGTAATGTGGTAGCATGGAGAATGTAAAATTCTTAGGAATAAGTTCAATTCCAGGAATTATTTACTCTATCAAAGTAACTCTGTCAGACATATTTCTTAAGTTTGTGGTGGGTTGCCTGGTATGATGACAGGTAGTGAAAACTCATATACATAGGGCTAATGTTAGTAGTAAAAAAGTTTTTGTAAGAGTTGTATATGTCATATTAAAATTGTGGGTAGGATGCTCGAATTCATAGAAAGGAGATTGTTAGACGTGTTTTAATGATGACTTGGGCTGTATATAATTCTGGCATGTAGGGATTGTCAAATGCTCCTAAAGATAGAATGTTGTGGAAATGTTTATTACAAGGAAATTGACATGTTCTCTAGGAAGGACAGGGTGAATGGGCCTGCTACATTTTATACATTGAAGCCAAATACAGGTTTTGATTCAACTTCTGTTAAATCAAGTGGGGCTTCATTGGATTTCTGCTACTGCAGAGACAATCAAATTCTGGGTAGGAGTCAGGAGAAAATTAGTCATAAGTGTTCTTGTGTAATAATTACTGTGGAAAGTGTAAATGATCCATTTATCAGTAGGACTGAGAATAGAATAACTGCCAACATGACTTCATATGAGATTGTCTGTGCTACTGTCCATAGAGCTCCAGTGAGTGAGTATTTTGAATCTGAAGCTCATCCAGATCGGAGGATGGAATAAATGGCTAGGCTTGATATGGCTAATATAAATAATATGCCTACATTTATATTAATTAGTGGATAAGATACGGGAAGAGGAATTCATGTTGTGAGAGCCACGGTTAAGGTTAGCATTAAGGCAATAATATATAACTTGATGATGTTGATGGTCATGGTGGTTCTTTAATAAATAATTTGAATACCTCAGCAATGTGTTGTAATAATCCACAGGGGCTGATGATTTTTGGCCTTTTCTGGATTTGTATATAGCCTAGAATTCTCCATTTAGTTAATATGAGGAATGCTATGGTGAATTAAATTGAGTAATTTGTGAAAGAATGTTGATTATATACATATTCTTAAGAAGAGGACTTGAACCACTGCAGATAAAAGTTTCAGTTTTACATAATTACCGGCCTCTGCCACCATAACAAACCCTGTTCTACACTAGGGTATGTATAAATTAATTGAATGTAGATTATATCATCTAGTTTGAAGACATTTTGTAAAGTAAGCCATATTTCTCTTGTCCTTTCCTACTGGAGGAAATCTATAATAGAGAGAAACCAACCAGGATGACCCAGTCTGAACTCAGATCACTTGGGACTTTAATCGTTGAACAGACCATTAGTAGCAGTCATACCATTGAAATGTCCTGATCCAGCATGAAGGTCATAAACCATATTGTCGATATGAACTCTAGAATACGATTACACTGTTACCCCTAGTCTAACTTGTTCCATTTATCAGTGTTTTAGAACAACAAGTGATAAAGCATTTTGACTAGCTGGTCTAAATTTTAATCACTCACAGGTGGTTTTATTCTCCAAAAAATAAATGGCGCATGGGCTCAAGGCACACCGGCTTCAGTAGTTGTGGCACATAGGCTCAGTAGTTGCAGCCCACTGGTTTAGTTGCTCCATGGCACGTGGGGTCTTCCCAGACCAGGGATCAAACCCGTGTCCCCTGCATTGGCAGGCGAATTCTTAACTACTGCATCATCAGGGAAGTCCCAGAATCGCAGTCTCCCTTTTAATATACCTTAAACCCAAAGAATCCATGGAAAATTGTTACAGAAAATAAGACAATAAAATATTATAAGGACTATAACAGAAGCATATAGTACACTGTTCGTATAGACACATCCCAAGCAGTTACAAAGTATATTGAAAGGGAAGTTGCAATTTTAAAAGAATAAAATAAAATATACCCACAAACTCCCAATCTTTCCTGAAAAGTTGCAATCTGAAACCCTATTGTAGGAAGCAGAAGGTTCCAGGAGACATTCTACAAATGAAAGACTCTAAACGCTGCGGGTGGATAAGGAATTCTGGAAGGAAGGTATCCTCACCCAAGGACAGCAGGTTCCTATACTTGTCTAACATCACATCCCTGTACAATTCCCACTGATCTTGGTCCAGGCATTCTCACTCCTTTTGAGAGAAATCTATGGGCACATCCTGAAATGTCAGCAGTCCCTGAAATTAAAAGTACACAGGCCATGTGGCCACAGGAAGCGTTCATAATGCGACCCAAGAAGGAAACAGCAAGTTAAGAGAGCTTGTTTTAATTTAGAAGAGTGTCTTGAATTATCCACTAATATATATATATATATATATTTTTTTTTTTTTAAAAAGAAACTTTTTTTCCCTATAACCTTATTTCTAACTACAAGAAAAGAGTATGGCATGTGATCCACAAAACCAGTATAGAGACTATACTTATCGGGAAAAGAAATTACAAAATGATGGTTTCAACACAGGCATATGCATTTTTGAGTGTTTTATTTATGTCAAACTGGAAAAAAAAATGTGTGTATTTCTCAGAAAAGACATGTCGAGGTAGAAATGTACCTTTCAACTATTCATGGGTACACAAGTACACTGGGGAGATTGTAAAAGTGCAGATTCTGATTCAGTAGTTCTGGTGGGCCTGAATTCCATTTTTTTAACAAGCTCACTTTTAACTAGTGATGCCACAGTCTCTGATTCATTAACCACAATTGTTAATAGCAGAGAGATAATAAGGAAAGGTAAAAATTCATATTTAACTTTGAACTTAAAGTGTTTTATGGATTTTACACATTTAATAGAATAGTAAGCACATCAGCAACAATCAGTTTTGAATATTTACCGTAGACTGTGTATCTTTCTAACTTTTTTGTGTAGGATTCCAGGAAAAAGGCCTGGGCTGCGGTCACAGTGGGCGGGGCCCCCAGTCCTGGCCGCCCCTCCAGGACCCCCAACGGGGCCCTGCGCGCTCCTGGCGGCTCCCTCCCCCGGGGCCCCCTCCCTCCCGGAAGGCCTCGGGGCAGAGCGGTCCCACCCCGTGCGCCCAGAACAGAGCCCGCGTTTCCGCAGAGCTGGAACTCCTTGCTCAGGGTCTCTTCCCTCTGCCGTCACAGGAGTGCCCCGGCGCCCGAGGGGAGGGCGGCCTCACTGAGGCTGCCGGCTCTGGAAGGGCCCCAGCGGCAGAAGCCGCGACAGTCGTGGGGACGGCGGGCCAGGTAAGTGGGCGCGGACCCTCCGCCTGGTCCGGTGCCCGGGCGGCAGAGCAAAACCACCTTCTGAGGAGCAGGGGTTCGCTGCCACCCGCCGCTAATGTTTAGAAAGAGCGGCCCCCAGCGTCTCGTCCCGGGGAACTTTGGTCCCTCCTCTCGCCCCTGCCCTCGGCCTGGCTCGCTGGGCCTGTTGGAGGTGGGGAGGGGGTCGGCCTGAGCGTCCTGAGGGGAAACGGGGCAAGGGCGGCGCAGGGTCCGGCTGCAGCGTCAGCGCTCCTCCTCCTGACTGCAGGGAAAGCGGCTTACAACTCATCCCTAGGCTCGCAGGCACCTTATTCAGCCGAGTCCCTCTGCGCTCCTTCCTCCCTGAGCTAAAGTACCGAGGGGGGGAGGGGACAGGGGAGGGGACTGGCTCAGGTAATGGGGAACATCAAAAGATGATTGTTAATTAAGGAAAACCAGATATCCCAAGTTAAGGAATTTAGTGCTTTTCTAAGTATGGGAAGATGCAAGAGTCAGGGCTCACTGAAATCATTCGTTTGATATGCACCTCAGCTCTCTGGGACCAGTATTCTGTATTTGCACGTCCTGAGTTTCCCCAGGGCCCACCGGCTCACATTGGAGGGCTGCAAGTACTGATGACTGTGACGTCCTTTGTTTACTGATATGGCAAGAAATATTCTATTTCTCACAGGCTTGAGGGGCAGACAGTGAAAAAGAGTAGGGAATCTCACTCAGCATGTACTTTGGTTTATATATATATAATATTTATATTTAACTGTGCTAATAGAGGCTCTCAAGTCCAATCAACTTGTACTACTGCCCTCTGTGTATTAATTTCATCAATATCATAAGATAAATGCCTATAGAATTGACTTAATCCATTTAAACAGGATGATTTTTAAGGGAAACATAATAGAAATATAACAACAAAACCCTTACTACTAAAGGCTGGGTCTGGAACATCCTAAATAAATGTTCCATTGTTAAAATATTGAAAGATGTATTCAATAGAAATATCAACAAAAATGAAAAATAATAAGGGCATGGGAATGCTGAAATGTTCTGTCTTTATCATTAAAGTGGCAGAAAATCATTTATTAGTAGGCACTGGGGGCAGAAGATGCCTGATTTTATATCTTTGTCATATTTGTGCAGTTGTTTCAAAAAGTAACTTTAAGAGAAAATGGAAAAATAAGGTTTGTGCCTGAGGTCATGTTGATGTGAAACCAGGGATGGCCACCTTGTGCCAGGTGAGTGAAGTTTACCTGACTAGGTAGACCGCAGAGCTCCTGAGAAGCCAGGGTTGGAATTCTTCTGCTGGGTGCCCCTTAGGTTCTGTGACTTGATTGATTGTGTGTCACGTAGGGGGAAAGACCCGATCACAGGAAAAGGGTGGAAATAGAGTTGATTTGGGGAGCAGCTAACAACATTCATCACAGCTCACGGCCTGAATGAATTTTAAAGAAACAGTAAAACAAATGCTTCTTAAGGAATAAGAGAATGTGAGGGCTAGACAATCCAAGAAAATGAGAAACACCCCATCCCATTTTCCAGATGAGAAAACAGAGGCCCAGGAAGGTGATCCTTCACCCAAGTTGCACCCATTTCTCCTCCCCACTACATGCTCCATGAAAGCAGGACTCTTCCTGTCTCGATCACTGCTGAACCTCAAACAGGGCCAGGCATCTAGCGGCTGCTCCAAAATATTTGGTTGACTATATGAACAATGCTATTTCTTTCTCTCTCACTCTTATTCAGGATTGTGCCAAGAAATCACCAGGTTGCAATGTTAATTCGACAAATGTAAATATTAATTGAGTTTTGTTGTAATAAGGGCTTAGGCTTTGAAGGTAACAGACTTGGTTCGGATCCTGGTTCTGCCACTCAATAGCTGTTTGGCTTTGGGAAAATTACTAAACCTCTCTGAGCTTATTTCCTCCTTTGTAAAAGTGGGGATAAAACTACCTGAGCCAGCAGAGCACATGCATCAGAGATGTGCACTAAGTATTGGTCTTCCTCACTCTCCCACTCCTTCTCTGTTCTTCCCAGAGAAGATGTACAGAAGGATATATGTGTACAGAAGGACTTTTTTAAAATTATTTATTTATTTATTTATGGCTGCATTGAGTCTTCGTAGCTGCACACGGGCTTTCTCTAGTTGCAGCGAGTGGGGGCTACTCTTTGTTGCGGTGCACGGGCTTCTCGTTGTGGTGGCTTCTCCTGCTGTGCTTGTTGTGGAGCACCGGCTCTAGGAGCGCGGGCTTCAGTAGTTGTGGCCTGCAGCCTCAGTAGTTGTGGTGCACGGGCTTAGCTGTTTCGCGGCATGTGGGATCTTCCCAGACCAGGAGTCGAGCCCATGTCCGCTGCATTGGCAGGCAGATTCTTAACCACTGCGCCACCAAGGAAGTCCGATATAGTACTTTCTAAAAAGGGGTTTTAATTTATTTCAGATAATACACATTTTTCTTGTAGAAAAGATTATTCCACTATAGAAGCATAAACACTCAAAACCACTACAAATGCAATATTCTGTGGGTTAGATATTATCACTCACATTTTATAAACAATTGGGCAAATGCCAAAGCACTAGCAACTGGGGAGTAAGAGGACTCAGATCTGGGGTGCCCCCACCCCAATTTCAAGAGCAGGGCGTGTTTTTCAAATCCATATTTCATCTGGTCTTTGTTTCTCATCCATCCTCTGTGTCTGCCTTTCTCAAGAAGGCTCAGATCCTCTGCTTTCACACCCTCCCGGCTGGCTGTGCCCCAGCTCCCGTCCTGGACCCTCTGCATGCATGGGTGTGCCTGCTCTCCCTGTGCATCACCAGCTTTGCCAGGGAGCTGCTGTATCGTGTACTGCTTGCTGTACCCCAGAGTACCTAGACCCTTCTGGTACATGAAGTACACCCTCATCACCATGTGTGCACGCCCATCCCCTTATCGTATATCCTGCCTCGAAGCCAGGCTTGTGGGTGATTACAGTGTTCATTCAGCTATGTTAGGTGCTGGGATCAAAGTGAAATTCCCAACTTTTCAAGTTGCAGGCCTGAGGGGCACACAGTGACTTAAAGTCGGGTCACCTGACTTAAATGGGGGGGGGGCTGACTGATTTAAAGCCAGGGTACCTGACTTAGAGCCTGCGTCCCTCAGCTGCAGGACGAGACCAAACTTGGAGGTGGTATGGGTTCGCTCCAAGCCAGCACTGCTGTTCAGGAAGAGCTTCCAGTAGTGCCTTAGTGCAGGGGGACTTGGTCTGTTGTCTTGCCCCTGCCCTCAGAGCGGGGCTACCTGCTCTTCTTGAGGAGAGTCAGGAAGGGGGAAGTGCAGAGTCCCAGCTGCAGTTGCGGCACCCCTTGTCTGATGGCAGGGAAGCGGGGACGGGGGTTGTGTGGTGTCCTGGGGCTGGACTCACCAGGTTGACTCAGCCTCTCAGCCTCCTAACCTCCCCACACACACCTCACATGAGTTTCCAGTAATATGTAATTGTGCCTTAGGTTCTCTGTCTTCAAGCTCATACCCAGGCTCACAGGTCCCTTGATTCAGCCAATTCCTCTGTGCTCTTTCTGCTATTAGATACAGTCCCAGAGCGAGGGGCTGGGGGATAGGACTGGAGGGACCCTGGCAGCACTGGCCTCAGCTGACCAAAGAGATCCGGGGCCTGCGCTATCACACGTGTCTGAGGACCCTTAAGGCGGAATCGAGGGGGCAAGATAGAAGCAGTCCTTTCTGCCTCAAATGAGAATGGATCACCGTCAGGTGGGGAGCACGCTGACCCCTTATAAGTACTGTTAGGAAGATGTGCTCCTCCCTCGGAGGACATAGGTGGGCTTCAGAGCTCCAGCTCCCCTCCAACCCTCCAGGTCTGAATGCACCCCAGGGGCCTTGCAGACCTGGCTTCCTGTCCCAGAACTTGCCAGGCTCCAGGAAGAACGCAGACTGCAGAGATGGTGCCTGAGTGCTCCAGCTTAAGAAGTGCTGTCCCTGGGGACCCAACAGTGTAGGGAGGAAGGGTGACGGGAGTAGGGGGGTGAGGTAGGGAGGGGCGGCTGCCCTGGGAGACTTTGAGAGAGAAATATCCCCCCCACCCCCTGCCCCCTGCAACTGACCCATTGTTGCTACAGGATCTCAGGGCCTTTTAGTCAGAGGTGCCTCTGCTTCTTTACTCCTGTGTTCAAAACTATGCAAAACCAACTCTTCATCCTCTTGCTGCCTTGCCAGGACTTTTAAAGCACTGTTCTTTTGAAACACTCATTCCCTAAACTGCAGTTTGGAGCTGTCCCAGCTATTTAAAAGTGTTCTCCTTAGAGACTAAATCCTACTCTTTTGGCCTAAACTGCAGTTTGGAGCTGTCCCAGCTATTTAAAAGTGTTCTCCTTAAACAGAGACTAAATCCTACTCTTTTGGAAAAACGACCTTCACTTCAGAGGAGATCGTTTTTTCTGCCCATTCCTTCCTTCTACTGCCCTCTTAAGAACCCCTGTGCTCAAAGAGCTTGGTGATTTATTTTTTGCTTGATGTCAAAAAAATCCTTGCCCGTGTACCCCAAAAAGCTTTCCTGGAACATAGGTGTTTCAAAACCATGACAGTGTTTTGCAGTTAGTATACACTGGGTACACTGCCTAGCAATCCCTCCAAGAGCCAGAGGTGAGCGACACATTTACTTATTTGATTGGATGCCCTTCAAGTTTAGGAATGTCCCATTCTTATGACCCAGCAGATAAGACAGAGCCCTGGATGGCTGTGGCTGTGATTAGATAACTTCTGATGATTTTATTGCCCTCACTGAGCTGCTGCTTATAGGTTAAATTCATGTTTTTACCTGCCCATTTTTAAAGAAAGACTGATAAAGTCACTCTAATACGTCAGGGGTCTGTGCTCAGGGTTGGTCAAAGGTACTCACAGGGAGGAAGGTGGATAAAAATAGGTGGGTAAAATAGGAGGGTTGGCAAGTACAGTCAGGACATCCGTGTTCATCATGCATACTAATAAAGGCCAGAATCTCCTCATTTATCTCTGGTTGGAAGTTCTGATGGTTTCACAGGATCAAACTCACATCATATTCAAACTAGGGGATTTCCCTTGAGCAAAAAAGGAAGTATCCATCCCTAGCAGGAGTCGCTGCCGAGGAATGAATACGCAGATGTACAGAATGGACTTGAGGACACAGAGAGGGGGAAGGGTAAGCTGGGATGAAGTGAGAGAGTGGCATGGACATATATACACAACCAATGTAAAATAGGTAGCTACTGGGAAACAGCTGCATAGCACAGGGAGATCAGCTCCATGCTTTGTGACCACCTAGAGGGGTGGGATAAGGAGGGTGGGAAGCAGATGCAAGAGGGAGGAGATATGGGGATATATGTATATGAATACCTGATTCACTTTGTTATACAGCAGAAGCTAACCCAACAGGGGAAAGCAGTTATACTCCAATAAAGATGTTAACAACAAAAACAAAAAAACTAAGTCACTCAAGCCGATGGAGATATTGTATGTGTTTACAGTTTAAGAAATCCACAAGAGAATCCTTTATTCTTTATGCAATGAATGGTCTATTCGAAGAGAAAAAAGCGTTCTAAAATGTTTTTCCAGTTATTGTTCAGAACATCATTTTATACCTCTGCATTTCTTACTATTCAAAGCCAAGTCACATGAGTTACAGGGAAGCAGCTGATTGATTTAAATTTGGGTCATGTGATTTAAAAACCAGTGGCAGCTGATTGATTTAAATCCCAGTCATATGACACGAGGAGGGGGTGCTCAAAACTGCTTCTTCATCTCTGGCTCAGAATATCATATTTATAACTTGTTTTTTCTTATGATTTAGAAAACTTGAGCTGTCTCTCCTTGGAAACATCAGGGGAAAAATACAGTATTTCACGTTCATTCTTTTTTTTAAACATCTTTATTGGAGCATAATTGCTTTACAATGGTGTGTTAGTTTCTGCTTTTTAACAAAGTGAATCAGTTATACATATACATATGTCCCCATATTTCTTCCCTCCTGCGTCTCCCTCCCTCCCACCCTCCCTATCCCACCCCTCTAGGTGGTCACAAAGCACCGAGCTGATCTGCCTGTGCAATGCGGCTGCTTCCCACTAGCTATATATTTTACGTTTGGTAGTGTATATATGTCCATGCCACTCTCTCACTTTGTCCTAGCTTACCCTTCCCCCTCCCCATATCCTCAAGTCCATTCTCTAGTAGGTCTGTAGGTCTGTGTCTTTATTCCCATCTTGCCCCTAGGTTCTTCATGACCTTTTTTTTTTTAGATTCCATATATATGTGTTAGCATACAGTATTTGTTTTTCTCTTTCTGACTTACTTCACTCTGTAGGACAGGCTCTAGATCCATCCACCTCACTACAAATAACTCAATTTCATTTCTTTCTATGGCTGAGTAATATTCCATTGTATATATGTGCCACATCTTCTTTATCCATTCATCTGTCGATGGACATTTAGGTTGCTTCCATGTCCTAGCTATTGTAAATGGAGCTGCAATGAACATTGTGGTACATGTATCTCTTTGAATTATGGTTTCCTCAGGGTCTATGCCCAGTAGTGGGATTGCTGGGTCATATGATAGTTCTAGTTTTAGTTTTTAAGGAACATCCATACTGTTCTCCATAGTGGTTGTGTCAGTTTACTTTCCCACCAACAGTGCAGGAGGGTTCCCTTTCCTCCACACCCTCTCCAGCATTTATACAATGTTGTGTTAATTAGTGCTGTGCAGCAAAGTGATTCTGTTACACATATATATATATATATTCTCTTCCATTATGGTTTATCACAGGATACTGAATATAGTTCCCTCTGCTATACAGTAGGTCTTTGTGGTTTATCCATCCTATGTAGAATACTTTGCTTCTGCTATTGCAAAACTCCCAATCTTTCCTTCACCCTCTCCTTGGCAACCACAACTCTGTTTTCTGTTTTCTATATCTGTGTGTTTGTTTCTGTTTCGCTGACATGTTCATTTGTGTCGTATTTTCGATTCCACATATAAGTGATATCATATGGTATTTATCTTTACATGTCAATTGCAAACTCCCTAACTATCCCTCTCTCCCACCCTCCTCGCCAGTAACCATGAGTTTGTTCTCTAAGTCTGAGTCTGTTTTTGTTTTGTAAATAAGTTCATTTTTATCATTTTTTTAAGATTCTGCATATAAGTGATATCATACGATGTTTCTCTTTCTCTGTCTGACTTACTTCACTTAGTATCATTATCTCTAGGTCCATCCATGTTGCTGCACATAGCATTATTCCATTCTTTTTTTATGTCCGAGTAATATCTATTGTATACATATACCACACCTTCTTTTTACATTCATTTTTCAATGAACATTTAGGTTGTTTCCATGTCTTGGCTATTATAAATAGTGCTGCTATGAACATAGGGTTGTATGTATTTTTTCGAATTATAGTTTTGTCTGGATGTATGTCCACAAGTGGGATTGCTAGATTATATGGCAACTCTCTTTATAGTTTTTTTGAGGAACATCCATACTGTTTTCCATAGTGGCTGCGCCAACTTACATGGCCACCAACAGTGTAGAAGGGTTCCCTTTTCTCTATAGCACCTCCAGCATTTGTTAATTGTAGATTTTTAAAATGATGGCCATTCTGATCAGTGTGAAGTGGTACCTCATTGTAATTTGGATTTGCATTTCTCTAATAATTAGTGATGATGAGCATCTTTTCATGTGTCTATTGGCTATCTGTATGTCTTCTTTGGAGAAATGTTTATTTAGGTCTTCTACCCATTTTTCCATTGAGTTATTTGTTATTTTGTTATTGAGTTGTATGAGCTGTTTGTATATTTTGGAAATTAAGCCCTTGTCAGTCTCATTATTTGCTAATATTTTCTCCCAGTTCATAGGTTGTATTTTCATTTTGATTATGGTTTCCTTTGCTGTGCAAAAGCTTATGTTTGATTAGTTCCTGTTTCTTTTTTGCTTTTACAGTAAGTTCCCGACATATGAACAAGTTCTGTTCCAAGAGTGCGTTTTTAAGTCCAATTTGTTTGTAAGTCCAACAAAGTTAGCCTAGGTACCAAACTTACACAGTCGGCTATATGGTACTGTACCATAATAGGTTTAGAATACTTTTCACACAAACAATACATAAAAAACAAACACAAAAATAAAGAAAATATTTTTAATCTTACAGTACAATAAATTGAAAAGTACAGTAGTACAGTACAACAGCTGGTATACTCGGGCTGACATTGAGGGAACAGGTGAGGAGAGTTACTGATTGGAGGAGGGAGAGGAGGTGGGAGATGATAGAGGTGAAGGATTATCAGCAATAGGAGACAGAGGGCAAGCTGCAATTTCACTCATGCCTGACGTTGATGGCACAGGTTCTGATTCCTTGCTGGATTTAATTCTATCTACCCTCTTGAAAAAATGATCCATTGATGTCTGGGTAGTAGCTCTTTTTTTCTCATCATAGATGATAAAGTAGCACTGGATTGCATTCTGAATGGCTGCTGCCACATTTGGGTACCATTCTAGGTATGGGTCCTGTGCCTCAAAAACTAACAGTGCTTCCTCAAATAAAGAAGATTCCCTTGCCGTTTTCTGTGTCGTGAATCTCTTCAGTTCTTCAGTTACTTCTTCCTCCTGTCTCCCTTCATCCTTTCTCTCGGCCTCCAATTCCATTAGTAAGCTCCTCATGTTGCACAGCAAGGAGTTCAATGAAATCATCCTCTTGCAGATCTAGCTCCAGCGTCTCGCTGAGGGTCACTACGTTGCTGAACACCTCTTTGGACTTCTGACCTACCTTCTCAAATCCACAGAAATAATGAACTGTGGGCAAAGGTTCTTCCATACCCCATTGATGGTGACCGCCATACTCTCACACCAAGCAAAGTCAATGTTTTTTATAGCTTTGTAAATGTTACAGTCCTTCCAAAATTGTCCCAAGGTGGTTCCTGATTTGTCACTTACCTTTACTGCCTGACAAAAAGTGTGACATAAATAATATTTCTTGAAAGTCTGTATAACTCCCTTGTCCATAGGTTGGATAAGCAATGTAGTATTTGGTGGCAGATGCTCTACTGTGACTTTGGGATGAAAGTCATCCATGAATGGGGGATGGCCCAGAGCATTGTCAAGCAGCAAAAGAATGTTTTGCTGGGACATCCTTCTCCAAGAAATATTTCTCTACCTCTGGGATAAAGTGGTGGAAAAACCAGTCCTGGAAAATGGCCTGTGTAATCCAGGCTTTGGTGGTATGCTTCCACACAACAGGAAGAGAGCCCTTGCCTAAGTTTTTAAGGGTTCTTGGGTTCTCTGAGTGATACGAAGAGAGGCTTAAGCTTCATATCACCAGAACATTGCCACTAAACAACAGTTAGCCTATCCTTTGCTGCTTTATAGCCCAGCATCAATTTTTCCTAGTTACTGATGTTAACTTCAGTCTGGCATCCTCTTCCAGTACAGTTGTGTCTCATCCACATTAAAAACCTGCTTGGGTAAATACACACCATCATCAATAATTTCTCAAAGTGTTTCATGAAGTTCCTGGACAGCTACCCTATCTGAACTTGCTGCCTCTCCACTTACTTTTACATTGTGAAGGTTGGCTCTAGCCTTGAACTGATGAAACCAGCCATGGCTGGCATTAAATGATGTGCCCTCTGATTCTTTGCCGTGTTTCTTCTTCAAGTCTTCATAAAGGCTTTTAGCTTTCTCTTGAATCAGCATTAAGGTGAGCAGGACTCAGCGCTGATGTTGATCCTGCATCTGCACACTGAGAAGTTTCTCCATCTCCTCCATCACTTTTCCATGCTCCTTCGATATTTTGTCAACATCATTGGCGCAGCAGACTCCACATGTTCCATGATCTTGTCTTTGTTCTTTAGAATCGTGCCAGTGGTTGAATGATTCATGTTATAAGCATGAGAGATGTCTAACATCTTTTTGCCTCGCTCCACTCTCTCAATTATTTTCACTTTTGTTTCCATCATTATCGCTTAGCGCTTCTTAGCAGTACCAGCTACATCACCACTGCTTTTACGCTTGCTTCCAGACATCTTGGGCTTGAAATAAATGTACTGTACTACTGTACTCTATACAGTACTGTAAAGTACACAAAAGCATAACCACTTATAGAGGATGCACACACGTGACAATGTATGCCAGACACGTGAACTAACTTACATGATTGGATGCGAATGGACGTTTGCATCTTTGAAAGTTTGCAACTTGAAGGTGCATATGTAGGTGACTTACTGTATTTGTACTGCCTAGGGAGACCTACCTAGGAAAACTTTGGTATGATTTATGTCAGAGAGTGTTTTGCTTATGTTCTCTTCTAGGAGTTTTAAGGTGCCATATCTTATATTTAAGCATATAAGACGTTTTGAGTTTATTTTTTGTGTATGGTGTGATGGTATGTTCTGACTTCACTGATTTGCATACAGCTGTCCAACTTTCAAAAAAACCACTTGCTGAAGAGACTGTCTTTTCTCCATTGTATATTCTTGCCTCCTTTGTCGAAGGTTATTGACCATAGGTGCGTGGGTTTTTTTCTGGGCTCTCTATTCTATTCCATTGATCCATACATCTCTTTCTGTGCCAATACCATGCAGTTTTGATTACTGTAACCTTTTAGTATTGTCTGAAGTCAGGGAGGGTTATGCCTCCTGCTTTGTTCTTTTTCCTCGGGATTGTGTTGACAATTCTGACTTTTTATGGTTCCAAATACATTTTAGGATTATTTATTCTAGGTCTGTGAAAAATGTGTTAGGTAATTTGATAGGGATCACATTAAATCTGTAGATTGCTTTGGGTAGTATGGCCATTTTAACACTGTTAATTCTTCTCGTCCAAGAGCATGGGATGTCTTTCCATTTCTTTGAATCATCTTCAGTTTTCTTTACTAATGTTTTGTAGTTCTCAGCATATAAATCTTTCACCTCCTTGGTGAGGTTTATTCTTAAGTATTTTATTTTTTTGATGTCATTTAAAAAGGGATAGTTTGTTTACATTCCCTTTCTGATACTTCATTGTTAGTGTAAAGAAATGCAACCAGGGACTTCCCTGGTGGCTCAGTGTTTGAGAATCTGCCTGCCAATACAGGGGACACGGGTTTGAGCCCTGGTCCAGGAAGATCCCACATGCCATGGAGCAACTAAACCTATGTGCCACAACTACTTAGCCTGCACTCTAGAGCCCACAACTACTGAGCCCGTGTGCCATAGCTACTGAAGCCCGCATGCCTAGCGCCCATGCTCCGCAACAAGAGAAGCCACTGCAATGAGAAGCCCACCCACTGCATGAAGGGTAGCCCCCACTGGCCACAACTAGAGAAAGCCCCTGCACGGCAATGAAGGCACAATGCAGCCAAAATAAATTTTTTTTAATGCAATGAATTTATGTATGTTAATCTTGTATCCTGCTACTTTGTTGAATTTGTTTATCAGTTCTAGTAGTTTTTGTGTGGAATATTTTAGGGTTTCCTTTATATATATTATCATGTCATCTGCATATAATGACAACTTTAACGCTTCCCTTCCATTTGGTTAGATTTTTTTCTTTTTCTTGTCTGATTGTTGTGGCTAGAGCTTCCAATACTATATTGAAGAGAAGAGGTGAGAGTGGGCATCCTTGTCTTGTTCCAGATTTTAGTGGGAAGGCTTTCAGCTTATGAACATTGAGTATTATATTGGCTGTGGGTTTGTCATAAATAGCTTTTATTATGTTGAGATATGTTCCCTCTATACCCACTTTGGTAAGCGTTTTTATCATGAATGGATGTTGAAGTTTTTCAAATGCTTTTTCGGCATCTATTGAGATGATCATTTGTTTTTTGTTTTTCCTTTGTTGATGGGGTGTATCACGTTGATTGATTTGCATATGTTGAAACAACTTTGTGACCCTGGGTGAATCAAATTTGGTCATGGTGTATGATCTTGTTATGTGTTGTCGGATTCAGTTTTCTAACATTCTGTTGAGAATTTTTGCATCTATATTTATCAAAGATATTGGCCTGAAATTTTGTTTTTTGGTAGTGTCTTTATGTTTTTTTTAAGTCTTTATTGAATGTGTTACAATATTGCTTCTGTTTTATGTTTTGGTTTCTTGTTTGTGAGGAATGTGGGATCTTAACTCCCCAACCAGGGATTGAACCCACACCCCCTGCACTGGAAGGAGAAATCTTAACTGCTGGACTGCCGGAAAAGTCCCCATCTGTTTTTGTTTTTAATAAATTTCTTTATTTATTTACTTTTGGCTGCATTGGGTCTTCATTGCTGTGCGTGGGCTTTCTCTAGTTGCGGAGAGTAGGAACTACTCTTCATTGTGGTGCACAGGCTTCTCATTGCAGTGGCTTCTCTTGTTGCGGAGCATAGGCTCTAGGCACGTGGGCTTCAGTAGTTGTGGCTCGCAGGCTGTAGAGTGCAGGCTCTGTAGTTGTGGCGCACAGGCTTAGTTGCTCCGTGGCATGTGGGATCTTCCCAGACCAGGGTTCGAACCCATGTCCCCTGCATTGGCAGACGGATTCTTAACCACTGTGCCACCAGGAAAGTCCCCCACATCTGGTTTTGATATTAGGGTGATGGTGGCTTCATAGAATGTCTTTGAAAGTATTCCTTCCTCTTCAGTCTTTTCGAAGAGTTTGAGAAGAATCAATGTAAGTTCTTCTTTGTGTATTTGGTAGAATTTGCCTGTGAAACCACCTGAACCTGGACTTTTGTTGTAGGGAGTTTTTTAAAATTACAGATTCTATTTCACTTTTAGTGATTAGTCTGTTCAAGTTATCTATTTCTTCTTGATTCAGTTTTTGTTGGCTGTAAAAAAACAACATACATTTTTAGATTATGTTAACACCTAAATATTTACCATGTATTACACCACAAAAAAGCAAAGAAAAAAGTATTAAAATATTTTTTCAAATAGAAAAAGTGTTGAAATATTGTTTAAGAAATTGGGATGAAAAAAAAAAAAAAAAAGAAATTGGGATGATAATACTAATTACAATAATGACAAACTATTCTGAACTTAAAAACTACTTTAAGATGCATATTATATGCTAATTGTTTTTAAATACATGGAATGTATTCTCCTTTCTAATTTAATTCTTTTATTTTACCTGTATATATAAATTTAGTTGCACATAATATAAAAAATTACGCTTTATTAGGAGATATTAATCCATTTACATTTACTATTTTACTGAAAATACTTAGGTTTAGAGTTACCATGTTATTGTGTGCTCTTTTTTATTTTTTTAAAGATTTAATTTTGGGGTGTTAATTATTTTTTAACATCTTTATTGGAGTATAATTGCTTTACAATGGTGTGTTAGTTTCTGCTTTATAACAAAGTGAATCAGCTATACATATACATACACATATATCCCCATAACTCTTCGCTCTTGCTTCTCCCTCCCACCCTCTGTATACCAACCCTCTAGGTGGTCACAAACCACTGAGCTGATCTCCCTGTGCTATGCAGCTGTTTACTAGTAGCTATCTATTTTACATTTGGTAGTATATATAAATCCATGCCACTCTCTCACTTCGTCCCAGCTTGCCCTTCCCCCTCCCCTTGTCCTCAAGTCCATTCTCTACGTCTGTGTCCTTATTTCTGTCCTGCTCCTAGGTTCTTCACAACCATTTTTTTTCTTTTTCTTTTAGATTCCATATATATGTGTTAGCATACAGTATTTGTTTTTCTCTTTCCGACTTAGTTCACTCTGTATGACAGAATCTAGGTCCATCCACCTCACTACAAATAACTCAATTTCATTTCTTTTTATGGCTAATATTCCATTGTATATTGAAGATGTGCAACATCTTTTTATCCATTCGTCTGTTGATGGACACTTACGTTGCTTCCATTTCCTGGCTATTGCAAATCGAGCTGCAATGAACATTGTGGAACATGACTCTTTTTGAATTATGGTTTTCTCAGGGTTTATGCCCAGTAGTGGGATTGCTGGGTCATATGGTAGTTGTATTTTTAGTTTTTTAAGGAACCTCCATACTGCTCTCCATAGTGACTGTATCAATTTACATTTCCACCAGCACTGCAAGAGGATTCTCTTTTCTCCCCACCTCTGCAGCATTTATTGTTTGAAATTTTTTTGATGATGGCCATTGTTACCTGTGTGAGGTAACACCTCATTTTAGCTTTGATTTGCATTTCTCTAATGATTAGTGATGTTTACCATCCTTTCATGTATTTGTTGGAAATCTGCATATCTTCTTTGTAGAAGTGTCTGTTTAGGTCTTCTGCCCATTTATGGCTTGGGGTGTGTGTTTTTGATATTGAGCTGCATGAGCTGTTTGTAAAATTTGGAGATTAAGCCTTTGTCAGTTGCTTCATGGGCAAATATTTTCTCCTATTCTGACAGTTGTCTTTTCGTATTGTTTATGTTTTCCTTTGCTGTGCAAAAGCGTTTAGTTTCACTAGGTCCCATTTGTTTATTTTTGGTTTTATTTCCATTTCTCTAGGAGGTTGGTCAAAAAGGATCTTGCTTTGATTGATGTCTCAGAGTGTTCTTCCTATGTTTTCCTCAAAGAGGTTGATAGTCTCTGGCCTTACATTGAGGTCTTTAATCCATTTTGAGTTTATTTTTGTGTATGGTGTTAGGGAGTCTTCTAATTTCACTCTTTTACCTGTAGCTGTCCAGTTTTCCAAGCAGCACTTATTGAAGAAGCTGTGATTTCTCCATTGTATATTCTTGTCTCCTTTATCAAAAATAAGTTGACTTTTTGTGCATGGACTTATCTCTGGGCTTTCTCTCTGTTCCAGTGATCTATATTTCTGTTTTGTGCCAGTACCATACTGTCTTGATTACTGTAGCTTAGTAGTATAGTCTGAAGTCAGGGTGCCTGACTCCTCCAGCTCTGTTTTTCTTCTCAATATTGCTTTGGCTCTTCGGGTTCTTTTGTGTTTCCATACAAACTGTGAAATTTTTTGTTCTAGTTCTCTGAAAAATTCCATTGGTAGTTTGATAGGGATTGCATTGAATCTGTAGATTGCTTTGGGTAGTATAGTCATTTTCACAACATTGATTCTTCCAATCCAAGAACATGGTATAACTCTCCAACTATTTGTGTCATCTTTAAGTTCTTTTATCAGTGTCTTATAGTTTTCTGAGTACAGGTCTTTTGTCTCTTTAGGTAGGTTTATTCCTAGGTATTTTATTCTTTTTGTTGCAGTGGTAAATGGGAGTGTTTCCTTAATTTCCCTTTCATATTTTTCATCTTTAGTGTATAGAAATGAAAGAGATAGCTGTGCATTAATTTTGTATCCTGCAACTTTACCAGATTCATTGATTAACTCTCGTAGTTTTCTGGTAGCATCTTTAGGATTCTCTATGTATATTATCATATCATCTGCAAAGAGTGACAGCTTAACTTCTTCTTTTCTGATTTGAATTCCTTTTATTTCTTTTTCTTCTCTGATTGCCATGGCTAAAACTTCCAAAACTATATTGAATAATAGTGGTGAGAGTGGGCAACCTTGTCTTATTCCTGATCTTGGTGGAAATGGTTTCAGTTTTTCACCACTGAAAACAATGTTGGCTGTGGGTTAATCATATATGGCCTTTATTATGTTAAGGAATGTTTCCTCTATGCCTACTTTCTGGAGGCTTTTCTTCATAAATGGGTATTTAATTTTTTCAAAAGCTTTTCCTGCATCTGTTGAGGTGATCATACGGTTTTTATCCTTCAGTTTGTTAATATGGTGTATCACATTGATTTGCGTGTATTGAAGAATCCTTGCATCCCTGGGATAAACCCCACTTGATCATGGTGTATGATCCTTTTAATGTGCTGTTGGATTCTGTCTGCTAGTATTTTGTTGAGGGTTTTTGCATCTATGTTCATCAGTGTATTGGCCTGTAGTTTTCTTTTTTTGTGACGTCTTTGTCTGGTTTTGATATCAGTGAGATGGAGGTCTCATAGAATGAGTTTGGGAGAGTTCCTCCCTCTGCTATATTTTGGAAGAGTTTTAGAAGGATAGGTGTTAGCGCTTCTCTAAATGTTTGGTAGAATTCGCCTGTGAAGCCATCTGGTTCTGGGCTTTTGTTTGTTGGAAGATTTGTTTTTTCTTTTTTTTACAGTACACGGGCCTCTCACTGCTGTGGCCTCTCCCATTGCGGAGCACAGGCTCCGGACGCGCGGGCTCAGTGGCAATGGCTAACGGGCCCAGCCACTCCGCGGCATGTGGAATCCTCCCAGACCGGGGCACGAACCTGTGTCCCCTGCATAGGTAGGCAGACTCTCAACCACTGCGCTACCAGGGAAGCACTGTTGGAAGATTTTTAAATCACAGTTTCAATTTCAGTGCTTGTGTTTGTTCTGTTTATATTGTCTATTTCTTCCTGGTTCAGTCTCAGAAGGTTGTGTATTTCTAAGAATTTGTCTATTTCTTCCAGGTTGTCCATCTTATTGGCATATAGTTGCTTGTAGTAATCTTTCATGATCCTATTTTTTTTCTGCAGTGTCAGTTGTTACTTCTCCTTTTTCATTTCTAATTCTATTGATTTGAGTCTTCTCCCTATTTTTCTTGATGAGTCTGGCTGATGGTTTACCAATTTTGTTTATCTTCTCAAACAACCAGCCTTTAGTTTTATTGATCTGTGCTGCTGTTTCCTTCATTTCTTTTTCATTTTTTTCTGATCTGATCTTTATGATTTCTTTCTTCTGCTGACTTTGGGGGTTTTTTTTTTTGTTGTTGTTGTTGTTCTTTCTCTAATTGCTTTAGGTGTAAGGTTAGCTTGTTTATTTCACATGTTTGTTGTTTCTTGAGGTAGGATCCTATTGCTATAAACTTCCCTCTCAGAACTGTGTTTGTTGCATCCCCTAGGTTTTGGGTCATCATGTTTTCCTGTCATTTGTTTCTAGGTATTTTTTTATTTCCTCTTTTATTTCTTCAGTGATCTCTTGGTTATTAAGTACTGTATTGTTTGGTGTCCGCGATTTTGTAATTTTTTACAGATTTTTTCCTGTAATTGATATCTAGTCTCATAGCTTTCTGGTTGAAAATGATACTTGATACGATTTCAACTTTCTTAAATTTACCAAGGCTCGATTTGTGACCCAAGATATGATCTATCCTGGAGAATGTTCCACGAGCACTTGAGAAGAAAGTCTATTATGTTGTTTTTGGATGGAATGTCCTATAAATATCAATTAAGTCCATCTTGTTTAATGTATCATTTAAAGCTTGTGTTTCCATATTTATCTTCATTTTGGATGATCTGTCCATTGGTGAAAGTGTGGCGTTAAAGTTCCCTACTATGATTGTGTTACTGTCGATTTCCCCTTTTATGGCTGTTAGTGTTTGACTTATGTATTGAGGTGCTCCTATTATGGGTGCATAAATATTTACAATTGTTATATCTTCTTCTTGGATCGATCCCTTGATCATTATGTACTGTCCTTCTTTGTCTCCTGTAATAGTCTTTATTTTAAAGTCTATTTTGTCTGATATGACATTTGCTACTCGAGCTTTCTTTTGGTTTCCATTTGCAGGAATATCTTTTTCCATCCCCTCACTTTCAGTCTGTATGTGTCCCTAGGTCTGAAGTGGGTCTCTTGTAGACAGCATGTATACAGGTCTTGTTTTTGTATCCATTCAGCCAGTCTTATGTCTTTTGGTTGGAGCACTTAATCCATTTATATTTAAGGTAATTATCAATATGTATGTTCCTACTCCCATTTTCTTAATTGTTTTGGATTTGTTATTGTAGGTCTTTTCCTTCCCTTGTGTTTCCTGCCTAGAGAAGATCCTTTAGCATTTTTTGTAAAGCTGGTTTGGTAGTGCTGAATTCTCTTAACTTTTGCTTGTCTGTAAAGATTTTAATTTCTCTATGGAATCTGAAGGAGATCCTTGTTGCATAGAGTAATCTTGGTTGTAGGTTTTCCCCTTTCATCACTTTAAATATGTCCTGCCATCCCTTCTGACTTACAGAGTTTCTGCTGAAAGATCAGCTGTTAACCTTATGGGGATTCCCTTGTATGTTATTTGTTGTTTTTCCCTTGCTGGTTTTAATATTTTTTCTTTGTATGTAATTTTTGACAGTTTGATTAATATGTGTCTTGGCATGTTTTTCCTTGGATTTATCCCATATGGGACTCTCTGCACTTCCTGGACTTGCTTAACTATTTCCTTTCCCATATTAGGGAAGTTTTCAGCTATAATCTCTTCAAATATTTTCTCAATTCCTTTCTTTTTGTCTTCTTCTTGTAAGACCCCTATAATTCGAATGCTGGTGCATTTAATGTTGTCCCACAGCTGTATCAGATTGTCGTCAGTTCTTTTCATTCTTTTTTCTTTATTCTGCTCTGCGATAGTTATTTCCACTATTTTATCTTCCAGGTCATTTATCCATTCTTCTGCCTCAGTTATTCTGCTATTGTTTCTTCTAGAGAATTTTTAATTCCATTTATTGTGTTGTTCATCATTGTTTGTTTACTCTTTAGTTCTTCTAGGTCCTTGTTAAACATTTCTTATATATTCTCCATTCTAGTTCCAAGATTTGGGATCATCTTTACTATCATTACTCTGAATTCTTTTTCAGGTAGACTGCCTATATCCTCTTCATTTGTTTGGTCTGGTGGGTTTTTACCTTGCTCCTTCATCTGCTTTGTTTTTCTCTGTCTTCTCATTTGTCTTTGGGGACTCTGTTTGGGGTCTCCTTTTTACAGGCTGCAGGTTCGTAGTTCCAATTGTTTTTGGTGTCTGCCCCCAGTGGCTAAGGTTGGTTCAGTGGGTTGTGTAGGCTTTCTGGTGAAGGTGACTGGTGCCTTTGTTCTGGTGGGTGGGCCTCGATCTTGTCTTTCTGGTGGGCAGGCCTGCGTCCAGTCTTGTGTTTTGGGCTGTCTGTGACCTTATTATAATTTTAGGCGGCTTCTCTGCTAATGGGTGGGGCTGTGTTCCTGTCTTGATAGTTGTTTGGCATGCGGTGCCCAGCACTGGAGCCTGCTGGTCTTTGAGTGCAGCTGGGTCTTAGCATTGAGATGGAGATCTCTGGGAGAGCTTTCACCGTTTGATATTACATGGCACCAGAGGTCTCTGGTAGACCAGTGTCCTGAACTCGGCTGTCCCACCTCAGAGGCACAGGCTTGACACCCGGCTGGAGCACCAAGACCCTGTCAGCCTCACAACTGGGGATGAGAGCAAGAGGTAGCTTTGGTACATCTCAAATACCACCAATGGGGTTCACTGACCATTTTCTTTCCAGAAGTTAAGAAAACAAAATTCAGTCTTCAGCGAGTCAGCCACTTTGGTAGCCAGCCTCCAAGATGGCCCTAATTATCCCCTAAATATCTCCCAGTCTTCATGCACCTGTGTGGCCCCTCGCACCTGAAAAGGGCTGACTGTTTAACTATTAAGACATTGCATAAATGGCGAAGTGGTGCTTCCAAAGGTAGGTCATAAAAGACATTGCAGCTTCTGCTTTGTTTTCTGCTAGATCACTCATCCTGGGGTAAGCCAGCTGCCATGTCATGAGGACACTCAAGCAGCCCTAAGGAGAGATCCATGTGGCAAGCAACTGAGGTCTCCTACCTACAGCCACGTGAGTGAGTCATCTTCGAAGTCAGAAGATTTCATTTTATTTATTTTTGGTTGCGTTGGGTCTTCGTTGCTGCACAGGGTTTCTCTAGTTGTGTCGAGTGGGGGCTACTCATCGTTGTGTTGCATGGGCTTCTCCTTGTAGTGCTTTCTCTTGTTGTGGAGTATGGACTCTAGGTGCATGGGCTTCAGTAGTTGTGTCATGCAAGCTCAATAGTTGTGGCTTGCGGGCTGTAGAGTGCAGGCTCGGTAGTTGTAGCACACGGGCTTAGTTGCTCTGCGGCTTGTGGCATTTTCCCAGACCAGGGATTGAACCCCTGTCCCTTTCATTGGTATGCAAATTCTTATCCACTGTGCCACCAGGGAAGTCCAGTGTGCTCTTTTTTAAATCTAGTCTGTTTTCATTATTTTCTATCTTAACTATTCTGTATTAAATTAAAAAAAATAATACTCTTTTATACCCCTCCTCTTTGAGGATTATATATGAAGAAGTATGTCTTATCTATTAATCTCAAATTTTCAGCTTACTTTTAAGAAATAATCACAGTGTCAAGTATTTAATACCTTTCACTTCCACCTTGAAAAGCATGGATATTAAAATGATAATATAATTACCTTCCCTAGTCTATCATTTTTACTTTTTGTTATGTATAAAAAACAACTAAAAAGATGCACGATTTGTAAGGAAATGACAAATTTCTGAAAATTCAGAATCTGAATACACTCTATACATAGCTTCTAGATAAAGACACAGAAATTTGCCAAATACTCAGAGGCCCCCTGGTCCCATTCTAGTGACTCCCCTTAAGGTTAATATTGTTCTGGTATCTAAGAAAAAGACCACTTTACCTGTATTTTGTATTTTATATAAATGTTTTGACACAGTATAAACACTTTTGGGCTGGGATTTTTTATTCCTTGCTTGTGAATATACCTATATAGTTGCCTGTTGCTGTGATCATGCATCGCCACTGTTCCATAGTATTCCATAGTGTAAACATTTAACTATTAATTTATTCCAATGTGTATTAAAATATGAGTGATTTTCAGTTTCTGTCTATTGAGAATAGCACTGGTATATAAATTCTAGAACTTGAGCTTTGGTGGTATGTGTATAAATTATTGTTCAGTGTATATGTAGTAGTAAAATTTTTGAGTCATAGCTTTCATGTGTTTATGCTTTAGATACTTCTAAATATTTTCAAAACATTTGTGTGATTTTGCATCCTCAGCAGCAGTGAATGAGATTCAAGGATTATACACATTCTTGTCAAACTTGATAATACCTGTCATTTTCATTTGAACTTTCTGGTTGGTGAGTGATAATTCCAGGTATCACTTTTGTTGCATTTAATTGACTACTAAGAAGCCAAGCATCTTTTGATATGTTTACTTATCATTCTGTACTGTCTTTTTTGAAATATCTTTTGCTATATTTTCCCCGTTTTTGCTATTACATTTCTTACTGAAGACTTTTTTTTTCCAACATCTGAAGACTTCTTATTTAGGAGTTTTTTATATATGCTTGATATGAGTTCTTCTCTCTGTCTCTCCTTCTCTTTCTTTAGATGAATGTCAGTTTATAATGTTAATAGCATCTAATTTATAATTTTCCTCTTTATTTATTTATTTAGACTTATTTCTATTTATTTAAGTAGTCTTCTTCTCTGTAGCAGAGCACATTATTCTAAACCACAAAGATGTTTTCGTTTCTTCAATAAATCTAATTATTATGCTTTAAGTTAACTTTCTAAATATGTTGTATCACAGTGAAAATTAATTTTTTCTATGACAGCTAAAATGTTACATTTATTCAGAAAAAGTTGTATTCAGCTTTCTTTTCATTTGCTCCTACCTCTCATTGATTCACAGAGGTAAACATCACTTCATCCATGGATCTGACTTTTCTCTGATTTCTCATGGTCATTCTCACTAATTCATCTTGCCTCCTGAAATCTTTAGCAATCCCATTTTTCCACAGATGCAAAAACCTTCCTTGGGCCTTTTTCCTCAGAAGATTGATTATTCCCACATTTTAAATGGGAGATTTCAATAAGTTAGGAGAAAATGCCACAAGGGTCTCTCTTTTTTTTTTTTTTCACATCTTGTATCAGCCTCTGCTTGCACGCTGTGTTCAAAGATTTTTGTACAACACATTGATGGAAGATGCCAGTTGTTTCTCTCCTTGGGGCAAAAGACAGATTAATTACCTAACAAATAAAGACAGTGTCTTGCTCTGTTCAAATGTTGGGCAGGATTGCTTGCATCCTAATTTAAAAGTTTCAGGGCTTCCCTGGTGCCGCAGTGGTTGAGAGTCCGCCTGCCGATGCAGGGGATGCGGGTTCGTGCCCTGGTCTGGGAGGATCCCACATGCCGCGGAGCGGCTGGGCCCATGAGCCATGGCCGCTGGGCCTGCACGTCCGGAGCCTGTGCTCCACAGCAGGAGAGGCCACAGCGGTGAGAGGCCTGTGTACCGCAAAAAAAGAAAAAAAAATGTTTCAGGTGACTGAAGCTTAAGATTCCTAAGCTTTAATCCATACTTGCACCATGCACAGCACCCAACAGGACTGCTTTACATAACCCCATGAGACTTTTGTGTGCAAGTGGAAGAGATAAAAACATAAAACTATTGCTGTCTTTTTGTGTCATAAAAATGATTTTTTGTCTCATTTAAAATATTTTTTTCTAAAATCCAAAAACTTGTCAGGCTAAAATATTGGAATTTCAAATATGGTAAAATCTAAGACCCTTCAAATTTCTTTCCAGTTTTGGTGATGATGGGATGCCGTCTCAGAGATATGACTTCATTAAACACAATAGGTAAGATTCCTTCATAGGCCTGATGGGGGAATATGAAAATAATCCCTGGAAAAATTTGGGCATTCTTTAGTTCTCAAGTATTGGGTAAGATGGTATTTAAGGGCCCTTCATTGCCCTATATGTGAATGCAGATCAATTGTGAGAGGTGGGGATAAAGCAAGCAGCTTAAATAGCCTCTATATTTATTTGTTTGTTGTACTACTAGTAGAAAGAGGAAGGGTCAACATGTCACCATGGTTGGTATAGCAAATAAGCTGCTTGAAACTACACAAAAATGTACCTGCTTGTATTTTCTGTGCAGTTACCCTCTCTTTTGTTGTGCCGTGATACCTCCCTCAACTTATGTACCAACTCCAGCAGCATTAAGCAGAAATCCAAAGAAATGTATTCTTTGGAATTATGAGGAAGGGAAGAACCGAACATTTTATAGCATGCTTTATACAAGTATACATGTCACCATCCTTTTCTATGTGATGCCATGCATGGAGGGTCAGTAGGTTCAGGGAATTCTGGAAGCACCAAGGTCTTTGGGGTTAATCACAGCTGCATTCATGGGCAGTAAAAGAGAAGGGCCTTATCTTGGTCACTTTCTCAATGCTAGTAGCTACAAAAAGAAGAGGACAGCAGACATATTAGGGAGAAGAGCCAACATTAAATGAAGTGTCCTAATTACTCTAGGCAGCCTCTCATGATAGCCTCCCATAGCTCCTTGAATCCCTACATACTTGCACAAGGGATAGTGTAATATTACTGGAGCATGTGACTCCAGATTAACATTATTGTTGTTGAAAAAATAAAAACAGGTTCAAGTGATAGGGTTTGAAAAGGGTTCACAGTGGGAGAGAAGCTACTGTAACAATGTAGACAGAACCCTTTGGATGGATTCATCATGTTTTTCTTTTAATTCTTTTTCTGTTTCTGCTTCAGAATCTGTAGTAGAGATTGGTGTGTTCCATGATGCATTCCCGCTTCTTGTAAGTTTTAGATGGAATACCCCATTAGGAAGAAGTGCATGTTAGGATGGTTAGTGAGTCAAACTCCTCTGCCCTCTGTCAGAAGTGGGTGCAAAAGGATTTAGACCAAGTGCTTTCATCATTTGACGTTCAAAGTTTTCACTATACGAATGATGTTTTGTTTGTTTGCAGGTCAGTAGCCTTGGTCTCAATATCCCTGTTTAAAAGTGTTATCATGTGTCTGCCAGAAAGAATTGCTGATGATACTGGAAAAAATTGAGTTATCCTTAACAATTAAGGGTTTTGCAGCAAAATGGATGGACCTAGAGATTGTTATACTGAGTGAAGCAAGTCAGACACAGAAAGACAGATATCATATGATGTTGCTTATATGTGGAATCTAATAAAGAATGGTACAAATGAACTTATTTACAAAACAGAAATAGAGTCATGGATATAGAAAACAAATTTATGGTTACCAGGGAATAAGTGGGGGAGGGATAAATTGGGGGATTGGGACTGACATATACACACTACTATATATAAAATAGATAAGTATTGATAAGGACCTGCTGTATAGTGCAGGGAACTGTACTCAGTGCTCTGTACTGGCCTATATGGGAAAAGGATCTTAAAAGAAAAAAACAAGGGGGGCTTCCCTGGTGCCTCAGTGGTTGAGAGTCCGCCTGCCGATGCAGGGGACACGGGTTCGTGCCCTGGTCCGGGAAGATCTCACATGCCGCAGAGCGGCTAGGCCTGTGAGCATGGCCACTGAGCCTGTGTGTCTGGAGCCTTTGCTCCTCAACGGGAGAGGCCACAACAGTGAGAGGCCCGCATACCGCAAAAAAAAAAAAAAAAAAAAAAGACACAAAACAAGGGTTTGGGGATTATATAATAAACATAAATGTGAAAAACCTTTAACACGAAAGGAAAAATCCATTAACTCTGTGGTCCCTGTTAAACATTTTGTCCCTTTAATTTTCAAATTTTGAAACCCAGCTCCCATGTTGATGGTATTAGGAGGTGGGGCTTTTGGGAGGTGATTAGGTCATGAGGCCAGAGACCTCAAACATGGGATTAGTGACCTAATAAATATAGCACACAGAAGATCTTATGCCCATTACATGATTTTATTGCAGAGCCAGAAGACCCACATTATGAACCAGAAATTGGTCCCTCATGAGACACTAAGTCAGCTGGCAACTTGTTCTTTTTTAAAAAAAATAATTAATTAATTTTTTGGCTGCATTGGGTCTTTGTTGCGGTGTGTGGGCTTCTCATTGGGTGGCTTCTCTTGTTGCGGAGCACAGGCTGTAGGCATTCGGGTTTCAGTATTTGTGGCACAGGGGCTCAGTATTTGTGGCTTTTGGGCTCTAGAGCACAGGCTCAGTATTTGCAGTGCACGGGCTTTGTTGTTCCATGGCATGTGGGATCTTCCTGGACCAGGTATCGAACCCATGTCCCCTGCATTGGTAGGCAGATTCTTAACCACTGTGCACGAGGGAAGCCCCTGGTAACTTGTTCTTACATTTTTCAGCCTCAGCAATTATGAGAAAAAAAATTCTGTTGTTTATAAATTACCAAGTCTCTCCTATTTTGTTTTAGCAGTCAAAGAGCTGGCTGAGGAGAAATATCTGTGAGCTTGAAGACATATCAAGAGAAACCTTTAAATCTCAAAAGAAAAGAGAAAAAGGGCAGGAAAGAAATCAACAGAACAGAGTAATCAATAGTTGTGGAGCAATGAAAAATGCTATGACCTATACGTAATGGGTATAGCAGGAGGAGAATAAAGATAACAAAGAACAGAAAATATTTTTTAAAAATGATTGAGAATCTCCCCAAATGAATGTCTGACACTAAAACCACAGCACCCAAACTTAGAGGAGCATATGAATAGTAAAGAAAACTGACCAATATCTCTCAGGAACATCAATACAAAAATCCTCAACAAAATATTAACAAATCGAATCCAACAATGTTTTGAGAGAGTTTTATATCGTGAATGAGAGGGAATAATCCCAGGTATGCAAGGCTGGTTCAGCATTCTAAAATCAAATAATTATATCCATCATATCAACACCCTAAAGACAATCATTAGCATATCAATAGATTCAGAAGACCTTTGAAAAAAAACTAACACCCATTCTTCATAAAAACTCTCAGTTAAAGAAATAGACTGGAGCTTTCTCAAGTTGATAACAAAAATCTACAGGAAACTTTTATCTTACAGCATGATTAATGGTAAAAAACATGAAGCTTTTCCACTAAGTTCAGGTAGAAGCAAAGATGTCCCCTTTCGTCACTCCTTTTCCATATTTTACTCCAATTCCTTGCTAATGCAATAAGGCATGAAAATAAATAAAATAAATACAGATTGGGTAGAAAAAAATGAAAGCAGCCTAAGTAAAATGTGGACCAATATACTTTATGGACACCTCACCAAAGAAAATAGACACTTTGCACGTAAGCATACAGAAGAGTAATCCAGATTACACGCTGCCGTGAAAAAGCAAATTAAAAATACAATTACATACCACTCTATAACACTTAGAATGGCTAAAATGTGAACAATGACAAGAACAAATTCTGTAGGGGATGTGGAACAATAGGAAATGTCATTTGTTATTGGTGAAAATGAAATATAATACAGCTATTTTGGTAGTCTGATTGACACTTGCTATAATATTGAACATTCCCTTACTGTACAATCCAGCAAGTGTTCTCATGTATATTTACTGAAAGTAGTTTAAAACATACTGTCCAGACAAAAACCTGCATATGGTTATTTATAGCACCTAATTCAATATTGCCAAAATGTGAATGAAACTAAGGTGTCCTCCAATAGGTGAATGAAATGATATAGTATTAATATATTCTGGGAATGGGATAATATTGAGCACTAAAAAAGTAAGCTATCAAGCCATAAAAATATATGGGAATTTTTTTTCTTTAGAAATTTAGGTGATTTTCTTTATTTTTTAATTTAAATTTTATTGGAGTATAGTTGATTTACAATGTTGTGTTTGTTTCAGATGTACAGCAAGTGATTCAGTTACACATATGCATATATTCATTCTTTTTCAGATTCTTTTCTGATAAAGGTATTCCGAGAATATTGAGTAGAGTTCCCTGTGCTATATAGTAGATCCTTGTTGCTTATCTATGTTATATAGTAGTATTCGTATGTTTACCCTAAGTTCCTGATTTATCCTTACCCCCCACCTTTCCCCTTTGGTAACCGTAAGTTTCTTTTCCAAGTCTGTGAGTCTGCCTGTGTTTTGTAAGTTAGTTTTTTTGTACCAATTTTTAGGTTCCACCTAGAAATGATATCATACAATATTTGTCTTACTCTGAAACCTAGAAGTGATATCATACAATATTTGTCTTACTCTGTCTGACTTCACTTAATACAGTCATCTCTAGATCCATTCATGTTACTGCAATTGGTATTATTTTCCTCTATTTTATGGCTGGGTCATATTCCACTATATACAT
Source organism: Neophocaena asiaeorientalis asiaeorientalis (assembly GCF_003031525.2). Taxonomy (NCBI): domain Eukaryota; kingdom Metazoa; phylum Chordata; class Mammalia; order Artiodactyla; family Phocoenidae; genus Neophocaena; species Neophocaena asiaeorientalis. The sequence continues at coordinate 88,559 of NW_020174788.1, forward strand.
GTACCACATATTCTTTACTTATTTACATGTTGATGGACATTTTGGTTGCTTCCATGTCTTCGCTATTGTAAATAGTGCTGCAGTGAACATTATGGGGAAGATGTGTCTTTTCGATTTATGCTTTCCTCCAGATATGCAGACAGGAGTGAACTTGTTGGATTATCTGGTAGCTCCATTTTATTTTATTTTATTTTATTTCATTTCAATTTCAGTTTTTTTGGAGTATAGTTGATTTACAATGTTGTGTTACTTTCTGCTGCACAACAGAGTGAAGCAGTTATACATATATCCAATCCTTTTTAGATTCCTTTCCCATACAGGTCATTACACAGTATTGAGTAGAGTTCCCTGTGCTATACAGTAGGCCCTTATTTGTTATCTCTGTCATATATAGTAGTGGGTATATGTCAATCCCAATTTATCCCACCCTCCTCCCTTTACTGGTAACCTCCATTCTGTGCTCCATAGTAGCTGTTACCAATTGGCATTGCCACCAATAGTGTAGTATTGGTGGCACAGTGGTTAAGAATCCGCCTGCCAATGCAGAGGACACACATTCGAGACCTGGCCTGGGAACATCCCACATGCAGCAGAGCAACTAAGCCCGTGGGCCACAACTACTGAGTTTGCGCTCTAGAGCCCATGAGCCACAACTACTGAGCTCATGTGCCACAACTACTGAAGCCTGTGTGCCTAGAGCCTGTGCTCCACAACAAGAGAATCCACCACAATGAGAAGGCCGCACACCACAGTGATGAGTAGCCCCCACTTGCTGCAACTAGAGAAAAGCCGTGCACAGCAACGAAGACCCAACACAGCCCCAAAAAAAGAAAAAAGTAGTAGGTTTCCCTTTTTTCCACACCCTCTGAAGCATTTCTTGTTTGTAGACATTGATGATGGCCATTCTGAATGGTTCCAGGTGATACTTCTTTGTACATCTGATTTGCATTTGTCTAACATAAAGCAATGGTGAGCATCTTCATATGTGCTTTTTTTTTATAAAGTGTGAGTAAAATTTACCTCTTGAAACAGGGTTATTGAAAGTTTGCCTTGTTTTGAAGTCTATTTTGATTACCTACCCCAAGACATTTTTTGAGGGCTGTTGTCATTTACAGCTCCCCAGGCATTATGAATATGAAGTGCCTATAAGGTCCAGTTTTACAGTTGTTATGGGAAACAGAAGGCGGCAGGATTTCTGTTGTCCCTCTCTGGTTACTGACACAACTTTAGATGTAGGCAAAGTCCTGTTCCTGGGTTTTAAATTAGAGTGGAATGTGCCTGCCCAAACATGTAAGGGCTTCTGTCCCATTCCTTCTTCCCCCTTACCCTTCATCCCCCGAACAAGTATAAACCCCTGCAAAATCACCTGTTGAGGGTGCTGTCTTGCAGAGTGGGATGACCCTAACGAAGGAGTTTGGAGGTCGGAACCCAAACACCAGGGTATGTTGAGACCAGGTGATTTTCCAAATGTCATCCAGCCCAGAGAGTCCACCATCCTTTGGGTGTCAGAGGGTTGGTTTAGTAGTATGAGGGCACACTTAGATCTGGAGATTGTGATCCCATGAGGAGGGAGCCAGGTACTACAGGTTCAAGGGGGGCGAAGTAGCTGGCATATCCTGCCGAGGCCCTCAGGCCCACAACAGTCCAGCCTTGGGACCAAATTGGGTCTGTGTCCAGGGATGTGACACTAGCGAGTTCACCACAAGTAAACAAATTTAGTGATCATTTTTCTTTTCTGTAATTCAATTTTAAATTTATAATGGAGTATAGTTGATTTACCATATTGTGTTCATTTTTGATATACACCAACATGATTCATTTATACATAGATGACTATGTATTCTTTTTAGAATTATTTTCCCATTGAGGTTACTACAGTGTGTTGAGAAGAGTTCCAAGTGCTCTACAGCAGGTCCATGTTGATTACAAGTTTTCTGTCTGTAAATATGTATATATTAATTCCAGCCTCATGATTTATGCCTCCAAAACACCTTTCCAGTTTGGCAACCATAAGTTTGTGTTCTAAGTCTGGGACTCTCTTTCTGTGTTTTAAGATAGTACCTTTGTATCAATTTTTAGATTCCACTGGTAAGTAATATCATATGATATTTATCATTGTCTGATTTATGACACTTAGTATGAATGTGTCTACGTCCTTCCGAGTGGCTGCAAATGGCCTTATTTCATTCATTTCATGGTTGAGTAATATTCCATTGGGTATATGTACCATAATTTCTTTATCCATTCTTCCTTCCAAGGACTTTTAGGTAGCTTCCAAGTAGAGACTCTTGTAAACAGGGCTGCATAAAGGTTGGAGTGCCTGGGTCCTGTCAATTTATGTTTTTTCCAAGATACAGGCCCAGGAGTGGAAGCACCATATGCTCTGAAGCTCTGTTTTTTAGATTTTTAAGGAATCACCATTCACTTCTCCAGACTGGCTGTTAGCAATTTACATTCCCACCATCAGCTTGTCAGGGTTCCCTTTTCTCCACGCCCTGTCCTGCATTTCAGGTTTTACACTTTGTGAGGTTGGCCATTCTGACTGGTGCGAAGTGATACCTCTTTGTAGTATTGATTTGCATTGCCCGCCTGTTTTGTTGGCCAAAAAGGGAGTAAGGGTTTTTCCTGAATATATTTAGGAATAACGCATACAGCTTTTTGGGCCAACTGCATCATTGGCGATGTTCAGCAGCTTTGCATGTGCTTTAATAGCGAGTGCAAACTACCTCTTGAAATCCCTTTCCTGCAATTCTGCCTTGCTTACAAGGCCTTTACGAATACTTGGCTGAAGAAATGACTCCATTATAGGTGTCAATTACAACCCTGCATGTCTGTGAATTGCAGTGCCCCTGAGCACTAGTTTTCAACTTGTTTAGGGAATCAGCCACAAAGGGGCAGGATTTCTACAGAACCATTCTGGTTATTGGGGCACCTGAAGGATAGGGAAATTCTTCTTCCTGATTAGGAAACTAGAGTGGCATATGCCTGTCCAAACATCTAGGGCTTGTGTCTCATTCCATCCCTTCATTCCCCTTCCTCACCCGGAAAATTCCAAGCTGTGCAAAACCAGCTGTTGAGTGTGCTGCCTTCCCAAAGTGGGGAGACTCTAAGGAAAGGAGCTGGACGGGGGAATCTGAATACCAGGAGATATGAAGATGAGGTGAGTTTTCCAAATTCTTCCCAATCAGACGGTGTACCATCCTCTGGATGTCCCATGCATGTTTTAGCTGTAGGAAGGGTCCCCTGCACCTGGAGATATGGGACCAATGGAATAGGAACAAGGCAGTATTACTCTAGAAGGGATGTATTTGCTGTCCCATCCTCACCAAGCCTCTCAGACCAACGAGTGTAGAGCCTTAGGTCCCATACAGCTGTGTGTCTTGATGTGGTCAGTCCAGGTTGCATCACAGCCCCTGAACAAATTTTGTAAGAATTTCTCTCTCTCACTGTCTTTTTTTTTTGTTCTTGTTATTTAATTTTATAATGGGGTATAGCTGATTTTCAATGCTGTGTTTCTTGCTGCTCTACATCTATCCACTTGATTCACTTAAAGAGAGACATCTATGAATTCTTGTTCCAATTTTTACCATTCTTATATATTCTTTTCCGGTGACAACAGTATGCTGAGTCCAGTTCTTTGAGCTATACAGTAGGTCCTCTTGATTACGTATTTTGTCTATGGAACGGTATCTTTGTTAATTTCAACCTCCTGGTTTATGCCTCACCCATCCCACCTTTCCCCTTTAGCAGCCGTAAGTGTGTTTTCTAAATGTGTGACAGTTTCTGTTTCGTAATTTAGTTCATGTGTAGCCATTTTTAGATTCCAGCTATAAGTGATATCTTATGATAAGTCTCTTTTTCTGTCTGACTTCTGTCATTTAGAATGATGGTACCTTAGTCCCCCCGAGTTGCTGCAACGGGCCTTATTTTATTGATTTCACGGCTGAGTACTATTCCATTGTACATAAGTACCACATCTTCTTTATCCATTTTTTCCTTCCAAGGACATGTAAATTGTACCTAAGTTGAGGCTCTTGTAAACAGAGCAGCACTAAATGTTGGGATGGCTGTGTCCTGTCGATTTTTGGTTTTCCCAAGATGTATGCCCAGGAGTGGAAGTGCTGTAGGCTCTTAACTCTGTTTTTTAGATGTTTTAGGAAACACCATACACTTCTGCAGAGTGCCCGTTGGCAATTTACATTCCCCCCATCAGCATAAGAAGGCTGCCTTTTCTCCACGCTCTGTCTTGCATTTGTGGTTTTTACACATTTTGAGGATGGCCCTTCTGAGGGATGTGAAGTGATACCTCTTCGTAGTGTTGATTTGCATTGCCCGGTTGTTTCGTTGGCCAAAAGGGGCGTATGCGTTTTTTCCTGAATATATTCAGGAAAAATGCGTACGCCCTTTTTGGCCAAATTCATCGTTGGCGAAGTTCAGCTGCTTTACATATGCTTTAATGGCGAGTCCCATCTGGCTCTTGAAATCCTTTTCCTGCAATTCTGCCTTGTTTCAAGTCCTTTTCGATGACTTACCTCAAGACATTATTCAACGATAGGTATCTTTTACAACCCTGCAGGTTTTTGAATTACAGTGCCCCTGAGCTCCATTTTTCAACTTGCTTTTTTTGGAAAGTGGCCACAAAACAGCAGGATTGCTTCAAGCCCTATTCTGGTTCCGGGGGCAAGCTGAGCCTTTGGTCAATTTGTCTTCCTGATTGGAAATTAGTGACGTGTGCCTGTCCAAGCACCTAGGGCTTGTCTCTCATTGGATCCGCCCCTTCCCCTTCATCCTCCAGACAAATTCCAAACTGTTGAAACAGGATGTTTAAGGTGCTGATTCCCCAAGTAGGGAGATTGTTAGGAAAGAGGCTGGTGAGGAGAACCCGAGCACCAGGAGATGAGGAGATGAGGTGCCTTTTCCAAACTCTTCCCGATCAGACTGTACCACACTCTGTATCCCATGCATGTTTTAGCTGTTGGAAGATTCCCTTGCACCTGGAGATTTGGGACCCATGGAATGGGTACCAGGCAGTATTACTCTAAAGGGGCTGCCTTTGCTGACCTATCCTCACCAATCCTCTCATCCCAGTGAGTGTCCAGCCTTAGGTCCCATCCAGCTGTGGTGCCAGATGTAGTCAATCCCGGTTCCATCACAGCCCCTGAACGAATTTTGTAAGAATTTCTCTCTTGCTCACTGCCTTTGTTTGGTTTTTGTAATTTATAATGGGGTATAGCTGATTTTCAATGCTGTGTTTCTTGCTACTATACATCCAATTGATTCACTTACAGAGAGACATCAATAAATTATTTTTAAGATTCTTACTAGTCAGATATATTCTTTTCTGGTGAATAGAGTGTGCTAAGTCCAGTCCTTTGAGCTATAGAGTAGGTCCTGTCTATTACATGTTTGGTCTAGCAAACGATTTCTGTGCTACTTTCAACCTCTTGGTTTATGGCTCACCCCACTCCACCTTTCCCCCTTTGCAGCCATAAGTGTGTTTTCTAAATGTGTGACTCTCTTTCTCTTTTGTAATTTAATTCATGTGTAATCATTTTTAGATTCCACCGGTAAGTGATATCTTATGATAAGTCTCTTTTCTGTCTGACTTACGTCACTTAGAATGATGAGACCTAAGTCCCTCCAACTTGCTGCAACTGGCCTTATTACATTGATTTCATAGCTGAGTACTATTCCATTGTACAAAAGTACCACATCTTCTTTATCCCTTTTTTCCTTCCAAGGACATTTGAGTTGTACCCAAGTCGAGGTTCTTGTGAACAGAGCAGTAGTAAACGTTGGGGTGCCTGTGTCCTGTTGATATTTGCTTTTCCCAAGTTATAGTCCCATGAGTGGAAGTGCCGTATGCGATGTAGCTCTGTTCTTTAGATGTTTTAGGAAACAGTACACTTCTCCAGAGTGGCCATTGGAAATTTACGTTCCCCCCATTAGCATAATAAGGCTACCTTTTCTCCACATCCTATCCTGCATTTCTGGTTTTTACATTTTTTGAGGATGGCTCTTCTGAGGCATGTGAAGTGACACCTCTTTGTAGTATTGATTTGCATTGCCCACTTGTTTGGTTGGCCAAAAGGGGCGTAAGCATTTTTCCTGAATATATACAGGAAAAATGTATATGCCCTTTTTGGCCAAATTCATCATTGGCGAAGTTCAGCCGCTTTACATGTACTTTAATGGCGAGTCCCATCTGGCTCTTGAAAGCCTTTTCCTGCAATTCTGACTTCCTTTCAAGTCCTTTTCGATGACTTACCTCAAGACATTTTTCGATAGTGGGTATCATTTACAACCCTCTAGGTTAGTGAATTGCAGTGCCCCTGAGCTCCATTTTCCAACTTGTGTTTTTGGCAAATGGCCAAAAAAGAGCAGGATTGCTTCAAGTCCTATTCTGCTTCTGGGGGCAAGCTCAGCATTTGGTCAGTTCCTTTTTCTGATTGGAAATTAGTGTGGCATGTGCCTGTCCAAACACCTAGGGCTTGTCTCTCGTTGGTTCCCCCCCGCCCATTCAGAATTCTCCGGACAAATTCCAAACTATGATAAACAGGATGTTGAAGGTGCTGACTTCCCCAAGTGGGGAGATTGTTAGGAAAGAGGCTGGAGTGGCGAAGCTGACCACCAGGAGATGAGGAGATGAGGTGACTTTTCCAATCTCTTCCTGATCAGACAGTGTACAATCCTCTGGATGTCCCATACATGTTTTAGATGTAGAAAGGGTCTCCTGCATCTGAAGATTTGGGACCCATGGAGTGGCGACCAGGCAGTATTCCTCTACAGGGGCTCCATTTGCTGGGGCATCCTCACCAAGTCTCTCAGGCCCACGAGTGTCCAGCCTTAGGTCCCATCCAGCTGTGGGCCTGGATGTGGTCAATCTGGTTGCATCACAGCCCCTGAACCAATTTTGTAATAATTTCTTTCTCTCTCTCACTGTCTTTTTTTTTCTTTTCATAATTTATTTTTGTAATGCGGTTTTGCTGAATTTTATTGCTGCGTTTCCTGCTGCTGTGCAAACACTTGATTCACTTAAAGAGAGACATCAGTAAGTTCTTTTCAGATTCTTAAAAGTCTTCTATATTCTTTTCTGGTGACTACAGTGTGCAGAGTGAAGTTATTTGAACTATACAGTTGGTCTTGCTGATTACATATTTGTTCTATGGAACGTTATCTATGCAAATTTCAACCTCCAGGTTTATGCCTCTCCCCACCCCACCTTTCCCCTTTAGCAGCCATAAGTATGTTTTCTAAATGTGTGACAGTTTCTGTTTTGTAATTTAGTTCAAGTGTAGCCATTTTTAGATTCCAGCTATAAGTGATATGTTATGTGTCTTTTTCTGTCTGACTTATGTCACTTAGGACGATCGTATATAAGTCCATCCGATTTGCTGCAAGTGGCCTAATTTCACTGATTTCAAGGCTGAGTAATATGCCATTGTACATAAGTACCACATCTGCTTTATCCATTTTTTCTTTCCAAGGACATTTAGGTTGTATCCAAGTGGTGGCTTTTATAAACAGAGCAGCACTACACATTGGGTGCCTGTGTCCTGTCGATTTTTGGTTTTCCCAAGATATATGCCCATGAGTGGAAGTGCCGTAGGCTCTGTAGCTCGGTTTTTTAGATTTCTTAGGAAACACAGTACCCTTCTCCACAGTGGCCATTGGCAACTTAAATTCACACCTTCAGCGTAACAGAACTCCCTTTCTCCAAGCCCTGTCCTGCATTTCTGTGTTTTACACTTTGTGAGGATGGCCCTTCTAACTATTGCGAAGTGACACCTCTTGTATTGTTGATTTGCACTGCCTGCCTGTTTTGTTGGGCAAAAAGGGCATATGCATTTTTCCTGAATATATTCAGGAAAAACGCATACGCCCTTCTTGGCCAGCTGCATCATTGGCGAAGTTCAGCCGCATTTCATGTGCTTTAATGGTGAGTCCAATCTACCTCTTGAAATCCCTTTCCTGCAAGTCTGCTTTGCTTCCAAGTCCTTTTCGATGACCTACCTCAAGGCATTTTTCGCCGATATGTATCATGTACAAGTCTGCAGGTCTGTGAATTGCAGTGCCCCTGAGCTCCATTTTTCAATTTGTTTTTGTGGCAACTGGCTACAAAAGTGCAGGATTGCTACAAGTCCTATTCTGGTTCCGGGGGTAAGCTAAGCCTTTGATCACTTCCTCTTCCTGATTGGAAATTAGAGTGGCATGTGGCTGTCCAAGTACCTATGGCTTGCCTCTCATTGGTTCGCCCCCTTCTGCTTCATCCTCTGGACAAATTCCAAATTGTGTGAAACAGGATGTTGAAGGTGCTGACTTCCCCAAGTCGGGAGATGGTTAGCAACGTGTCTGGAGTGGGGAAGCTGACCACCAGGAGATGAGTATATGAGGTGCCTTTTCCAAACTCTTCCTGATCAGATGGTGTACAATTCTCTGCATGTCCCAGGCATGTTTTAGCTTAGGAAGACTCCCCTGCACCAGGAGATTTGGGATGCTTGGAATGGGGACCAGGCAGTGTTCCTCTAAAGGGGCTCCATTTGCTGGCCCATCCTTACCAAGGCTCTCAGTGCCACGAGTGTCCAGCCTTAGGTCCAATCCATCTGTGGGGCTGGATGTGGTCAATCCAGGTTGCAGTACAGCCCCTGAACGAATTTTGTAAGAATTTCGCTCTCTGTCCCTGTCTTTTCTTTCTTTTTGGTAATTTATTTTTGTAATGCGGTTTCGTTGATTCGTAATGCTGTGTTTCCTGCTGCTGTACAAGCACTTGATTCACTTAATGAGAAACATCAATAAATTCTTCTGCAGATTCTTAAAAGTCTTCTATATTCTTTTCTGGTGACTACAGTGTGCTGAGTGCAGTTCTTTAAGCTATACAGTAGGTCTTGTCGATTAACAGTTTGGTCTATGGAACGGTATCTATGCTAATTCCAACCTCCCGGTTTATGCCTCTCCCCACCCCACCTTTCCCCTTTAGCAGCCGTAAGTCTGTTTTCTAAATGTGTGACAGTTTTTGTTTTCTAATTTAGTTCATATGTAGCTATTTTTAGATTCCAGCTATAAGTGATATCTTATGATATGTCTCTTTTTCTGTCTGATGTATGTCACTTAGGACGATCGTAGATAAGTCCACCTGAGTTGCTGCAACTGGCCTTATTTCATTGATTGCATGGCTGAGTAATATGCCATTTTACATAATACCACATTCTTTATCCATTTTTTCTTTCCAAGCACATTTAGGTTGTATCCAATTCAAGGCTCTTGTAAACATGGCAGCCCTAAACATTGGGGTGCCTGTATATTGTCGATTTTTGGTGTTCCCAAGATATACGACCATGAGTGGAAATGCTGTATACTCTGTAGCTCTGTTTCTTAGATGTTTTAGGAAACACAATACACTTCTCCAGAGTGGCCGTTGGCAATTTGCATTCCCACCTTCCGCGTAACAGGGCTTCCTTTTCTCCACACCCTCTCATGAATTTCTTGTTTTTACACTTTGTGGAAATAGCCCTTCCCACTGCTGCAAAGTCATACTTTTTAGTAGTGTTGATTTGCATTGCCTGCCTGTTTGATTGGCCAACAATGGTGTATGCGTTTTTCCAGGATATATTGAGGAAAAACGCATACGCCCTTTTTCGCCAACTGCGTCATTGGCGAAGTTCTGCCACTTTTCATGTGCTTTAATGGTGAGTCCAATCTACCTCTTGAAATCCCTTTCCTACAAGTCTGCCTTGCTTACAAGTCCTTTTCGATGACTAACCTCATGACATTTTTCAATGATACGTATCATGTACAAGTCTGCAGGGTTGTGAATTGCAGTGCCCCTGAGCTCCATTTTTCAACTTGTTTTTTTGGCAACTGGACACAAAATAGCAGGATTCCTTCAACTCCTAATCTGGTTCTGGGGGCAATCTGAGCCTTTGGTCAGTTCCTTTTTCTGATTGGAAATTAGAGTGGGATGTGCCTGTCCAAACACCTAGGGCTTGTCTCTCATTGGTTCGCCCCCTTACACTTCATCTTCCGGACAGGTTCCAAATTGTGCGAAACAGGATGTTGAAGGTGCTGACTTCCCCAAGCGGGGAGATTGTTAGGAAAGAGGCTGGAAGGGGGAACCCAACCACGAGGAGATGAGATGCCTTTTCCAAACTCTTCCCGATCAGACAGCGTACAATCGTCTGGGTGTCCCATGCATATTTTAGCTGGAGGAAGGTTCCCCTACACCTGAAGATTTGGGACGCATGGAATAGGGACCAGGTAGTATTACTGTAAAGCAGCTGGGTTTGCTGACCCATTCTCACCAATCCTCTCAGCTCCATGAATGTCCAGTCTTAGGTCCCATCAAGCTGTGTGTCTGGATGTGGTAAATGCAGATTGCATTCCAGCCCCTGAACGAATTTTGGCAAAATTTCTCTCTCTCTCACTGTCCTTTTTTTGTTGTTGTTAATTTATTTTTATAATGCGTTTCCTGCTGCTATACAACCACTTGATTCACTTAATGAGAGACATCGATAAATTATTTTTCAGATTCTTAAAGTCTTGTATATTCTCTTCGGGTGAGTACAGTGTGCTGAGTGCACTTCTCTGAGCTATACAATTAGTCTTGTCGATTACCTATTTTGTCTATGGAATGGTATCTATGCTAATTTCAACCTCCTGGTTTACGCCTCTCCCCACCCCACCTTTCCCCTTAAGCAGCTATAAATTTGTTTTCTAAATGTGTGACAGTTTTTGTTTTGTAATTTAGTTCATGTGTAACCATTTTTAGATTTCAGCTATAAGTGATATCTTATCATGTATCTTTTTCTGTCTGACTTATGTCACTTAGGATGATCGTAGATAAGTCCACCTGAGTTGCTGCAACTGGTCTTATTTCATTGATTTCATGGTGGGTAACATGGCATTGTACATAAGTACCACATTTTCTTTATCCGTTTTTTCTTTCCATGGAAATTTAGGTTCTATCCAAGTCGAGGCTCTGGTAAACAGAGCAGCACTAAACGTTGGGTGCATGTGTCCTGTCGATTTTTTGTTTTCCCAAGATATATGCCCTTGAGTGAAAATGCCGTAGGCTCTGTAGCTCGGTTTTATAGATTTCTTAGGAAACACAGTACACTTCTCGAGAGTGGCCGTTGGAAATTTACATTTGCACCATCAGCGTAACAGGGCTTCCATTTCTCCATGCCATGTCCTGCATTTCTCCTTTTGACACTTTGTGAGGATGGCCCTTCAGAAGGCTGCAAAGTGATACCTCTTTGTAGAAATGATTTGCATTGCCTGCCTGTTTGGTTGGCCAAAAAGGGCGAATGCGTTTTTCCTGAATATATCCAGGAAAAACGCATTCGCCCTTTTTGGCCAACTGAATCATTGGCGAAGTTCCGCTGCTTTTCAAGTGCTTTAATGCCGAGTCCAATCTACCTCTTGAAATCCATTTCCTGCAACTCTGTCTTGCTTACAAGTCCTTTTAGAAGACTTACTCAAGACATTTTTCCACGATAGGTATCATTTACAAGTCTGCAGATTTGTGAATTGCAGTGCCCCTAGCTCCATTTTTCAACTTGTTTTATTGGTGACTGGCCACAAAAGAGCAGGTTTGCTTCAAGTCCTATTCTGTTTCCAGGGTCAAGATGAGCCTTTGGTGAATTCCTCTTCCTGATTGGAAATTAGAGTGGCAAGTGCCTGTCCAAACACATAGGGCTTTTTTCTTATTGGTTCACACTCTTCCACTTCATCCTCCGTACACATTCCAAACTGTGTGTAACAGGATGTTGAAGGTGCTGACATCCCCAAGTTGGGTGATGGTTAGGAAAGCAGCTGGAGGCGGGAAGCTGACCACCAGGAGATGAGAAGATGAGGTGCCTTTTGCATACTTTTCCTGATCAGAAGGTGTACCATCCTCTGGGTGTCCCACGCATGTTTTAGCTGTAGGATGGGTCCCCTGCACCTGGACATTTGGGACGCATGGAATGGGGACCAGGCAGTATTTCTCTAAAGGGGCTCCATTTGCTGGCCCGTCCTCACCAACTCTCTCAGGCCCATGTGTGTCTAGCCTTAGGTCCCATCCAGCTGTGTTTCTCGATGTGGTCAATCCAGGTTTCATCACAGTCCCTGAACCAATTTTGTAAGAATTTCTCTCTCTCTCACTGTCTTTTGTTTTGTTTTGTTTTTGGTAATTTATTTTTCTAATGTGGTTTCGCTGATTTTTAATGCTGTGTTTCCTTCTGCTGTACAACCACTTGATTCATTTAAAGAGAAACATGAATAAATTCTTTTCCAGATTCTAAAAGTATTATATATTCTTTTCCGGTGACTACAGTGTGCTGTGTCCAGTTCTTTGAGGTATACGGTAGGTCTTGTCGATTACCTATTTGGCCTATGGAACGTTACATATACTAATTTCAACCTCCTGGTTTATGCCTCTCTCCACCCGATCTTTCCCCTTTAGCATCCATAATTGTGTTTTGAAAATGTGTGACAGTTTCTCTTTTTTAATTTGTTAATGTGTAGCTATGTTTGGATTCCATCTATAAGTGATATCTTATGTCTCTTTTTCTGTCTGATTCATGTCACTTGGAATGATCGTACCTAAGTCCAGCCGAGTTGCTGCCACTGACCTTATTTCATTGATTTCATGGCTGACTAATATGCCATCATATATAAGTACCACATCTTGTTTATCCATTTTTTCTTTCTAAGGACATTTAGGTTTTATCCAAGTCTAGGCTCTTGTAAACAGAGCAGCACTAAACGTTGGAGTGCCTGTGTTCTGTCGATTTTGGGTGTTCCCAAGGTATACGCCCATGAATGGAAGTGCTGTAGGCTCTGTAGCTCTGTTTTTTAGATCTTTTTGGAAACACAATACACTTCTCCAGAGTGGCTGTTGGCAGTTTACATTCCCACCTTCCGCGTAACAGGCATCCCTTTTCTCCATGCCCTGTCCTGCATTTCTGGTTTGTACACTTTGTGAGGATGGCCTTTCTGACTGCTGAGAAGTGATGCCTCTTTGTAGTGTTGATTTGCATTGCTTGCCTGTTTGGTTGACTTTTCCAAACTCTTCCCAATGAGATGGTGTACCATCCTCTGGGTGTCCCATGCATGTTTTAGCTGTAGGAGGGGTCCCCTGAACCTGGAGATTTGGGATGCATGGAGTGGGGACCAGGCAGTATTCCTCTAAAGGGGCTGTATTTTCTCCCATCCTCAACAAGTCTCTCAGCCCCCGAGTGTCCAGCCTTAGGTCCCATCCAGCTGTCGGTCTGGATGTGGTCAATCCAGTTTGCATCACAGCCGCTGAACGAATTTTGTAAGAATTTCTCTCTGTCTCATTCTCACTCTTTTTTTGTTGTTGTATTTTATTTTTATAATGGGGTATAGCTGATTTTCAATGCTGTGTTTCTTTCTGCTGTACATCCCCTTGATTCACTTAGAGGGAGATATCAATAAATTCTTTTTCAGAGTTTTACCTCTCTTTATATTGTGTAAACACACAGTGGTTACAGTGTGTTCAGTCGAGTGTATGTGCTATACAGTGTGTCCTTATGGATTATGTATTTTGCCTATGGAATGGTATGTATGCTAACTTCAGCATTCCTGTTCATACCTCCCTAACACCATCTTTCTGGTTTTACAGCCACAATTGTGCTTTCTAAATCTGTGACTCTGTTTCTGTTTTGTAAGTTAGTTCATTTGTATCAAATTTTAGATACAACCTATAAGTGATATCTTATGATAAGTCTCTTCCTCTATCTGAATTATGTTTCTCACTATGATCACATCTAGGTTTATCCAAGTTGCTGCAACTGGCCTTATTTCATTCATTTCATGACTGAGTAATATTCCATTGTACATAAGTACCATATCTTCTTTATCCATTTTTTCCTTCCAAGGACATTTATGTTGCTTCCCAGTCTAGGGTCTTGTAAACAGGGCTGCATATATATTGGGGTGCCTGTGTCCTGTCAATTTATGTTTTTCCCAAGATATATACCCCGGATTGGAAGTGCTGCATGCTCTGTAACTCTGTTTTTTAGATGTTTTGGGATATATCATATACTTCTTCAGAGTGGCTGTTGGCAATTTACATTCCCACCATCATCATAACAGTGTTCCCTTTTCTCCACTCTATTTGCTCTATTTCTGGTTTTACACTTTGTGAGGATCCCATTCGGACTGGTGTCAAGTGATATTTCTTTCTAGTGTTGATTTATATTGTCCGTCTGTTTGGTTAGCCAAAATTGGTGTATGTGTTTTTCCTTAATATATTAAGGAAAAACACATACGCCGTTTGGGCCAACCGCATCATTGGGGATGTTCAGCAGCTTTTCCTGTGCTTTAATGGCGAGTCCAATCTACCTCTTGATATCCCGTTCCTGCAGTTATGCCTTTCTTTCAAGTCCTTTTTGGTAACTTACCCCAAGAAATCTTTCGATGATATGTGTCATTTACAACCCTGCAGGCTTTTGAATTTCAGTGCAGTGTGCCCAGGTTTTCAACTTGTTGTTTTGGGAACCAGCCACAAAGAGGCAGTATTCCTTCAAGCCAATTCTGGTTGCTGGGGCAACCCAAGCATATGGGAAATTCCTCTTCCTGATTGGAAATTAGAGTGGAATGTGCCTGTCCCAAAACCTAGGGCTTGTGTCTCATTCCTTCCCCCCAGCTCCCTTTCATCTCTCAGACTATTGCAAGCCATGCAAAACAGGCTCTTGTGGGTGCTGCCTTCCCCGAGTGGGTACACTAAGGAAAGCGGTTGGAGGGGGGAACCTGAACACCTAAAGATGTGAAGATGAGGTGACTTCTCCAAACCCTTCCCAACAGTAGGATTCACCATCCCCTGAGTGTCCCAGGCATGTTTTAGCTGTAGAATGGGTTCCCTGCACCTCTAGGTTTGGGACCCCTGGAATGGGGACCAGGCAGTATAACTCCAAATGGGCTGCATTTGCTGGCCCATCCTCACCAAGCCGCTCAGCCCCACGAGTGTCCAGCTTTAGGTTCCATCCAGCTGTGGGTCTAGATGGTGTGACTCCAGGTTTTTGTTACCGCCCCTGAATGAATTTTTAAGAATTTCTCTCTCTCACTCTCTTTTTTTTTGTAGTTGATCTTTATTTTTATAATGGGATATAGCTGATTTTCAATGCTGTTTCTTTCTGCTGAACTTCCACTTGATTTACTTACAGAGAGACATCAATAAATTTTTTCAGATTCTTACCTGTCTTATATATTCATTTCCAGTGATTACAGTATGTTGAGTCGAGTGTATGTGCTATACAGTAGGTCCTTGTCAATTACCTATTTTTTCTATTGAACGGTATTTATGTTAATTTCTATGTTCTGGTTTACGCCTCCCCCATATCTCCTTTCCCCTTTAGTAGCCACAAGTATGTTTTCTAAATCTATGATTCTGTTTCTGTTTCGTAAGTTAGTTCATTTGTATACATTTTTATATTCCACCTCTAAGTGAGATCTTATGGTAAGTCTCTTTCTCTGTCTGAAGTATGTCACTCTGTATGATCGTGTCTAGGTCCATCCACGTTGTAGAACTGGCCTTATTTCATTCATTTGTTGGCCGTTGTACATAACACCACATCTTCTTTATCTATTATTTCCTTGCAAAGATATGTAGGTTGCTTCCACATCAAGGCACTTGTAAACAGGGTTGCACTAAACGTTGGGGTGCCTGTGTCCTGTCGATTTTTGGTTTTCCCAAGATATACGCCCATGAGTGGAAGTGCCATATGCTCTGTATCTCTGTTTTTAAGATTTTTAAAGAAACACCATGCAGTTCTCCAGAGTGACTTTTGCGATTTACATTCCCACCATCATAGAAGCAGGGGTCCCTTTTCCCTACCCCTCTTCCTACCTTTCTGGTACAGTTTTTGAGGATGGCTATTCTGACTGGTGCAAAGTGATACCTCTTTGTAGTGTTATTTGCATTTTCTACCTGTTTGGTTAGCCAAAATGGGAGTCCGGTTTTTCCTTAATATGTTAAAGAAAAACACATACGCCCTTTTTGGCCAACCGAATCATTTGTGATGTTGAGTACCTTTTCACGTGCCTTAATGTCGAGTCCAATCCACCTCTTGATATCCGGTTCCTGAAATTCTGCCTTGCTTTCAAATGCTTTTTGATTACTTACCCCAAGACATTTTTTGTTGATAGGTGTCATTTACAACCCTGCAGACTTTGTGAATTGCAGTGCCCTTGAGCACAGGTTTTCAACTTGTTTTGTGACAGGCCACAAATGGGCAGGATTACTTCAAGCCCAATTGTTGTTCCTGGGGCAAACTGAACCTTAAGGAAATTCCTCTTCCTAAATGGAGATTAGAGTGGCAGCTGCCTGTCCAAACACCTGGGGATTGTGTCTCATTCCTTCCCTCCCTCCCCCTATAACCCCCGAACAAATTCCAAGCTGTGCAAAGCAGCCTCTTCAAGGTGCTGCCTTCCTCAAGTGGGGAGAGTGTAATGAAAGAGACTGGTGGGTGGAACTCCACCACCATGAGATGTGGAGATGAGGTGACTTTTCCAAATTCTTTCCGACCAGATGATCCACCATCCTCTGAGTGTCCCAGGCATGTGTTTCTGTAGGTTGCCTCCCCTGCACCTGGAGCTTTGGGACTTATGGAATAGGGACCAGGCAATACAACTCCAATGGGGCTGCATTTGCTGGCACATCCTCAGCCATCCACTCAGCTCAGGAGTATCCAGCCTTAGGACCCTAGCCAGCTGTGGTCTAGATGATGTGCTGTGTTTCTTTCTGCTGTAAATCCACTTGATTCACTTGCAAAGAGACATCTATATAAATTCTTTTTCAGATTCTTACTGGTGTCATATATTCTTTTCCGGTGATTACAGTGTGTTAAGTAGAATTTTTTGTGCTATACAGTATAGTACAACCGCACAGGGGAACCCCGTTCAGGGGTCTTAGTGCCGTATGCTTTGTAACTCTATTTTTTAGATTTTTTAGGAAAAACCATACACTTCTCCAGGGTGGCTGTTAGCAATTTACATTCCCACCTTCATAGAAGCAGGGTTCCCTTTTCTCCACACCCTCCCCAGCATTTCTTGTTTTTAGACTTTTTGAGGATGGCCATTATGACTGGTGCAAAGTGATACCTATTTGTATTGCTGATTTGTATTTCCCAAATGTTTAGTTGGTCACAAAGGGCATATGGGTTTTTCCTTTAATATGTTAAATGCCCTTTTTGGCAAACCCAATCTTTGGCGATGTTGAGCAGCTTTTCAAATGCTTTAATGGTGAGTCGAATGTAGCTCTTGAAATCCAATTCGGAATTCTGCCTTTTTTTTCAAGTCCTTTTCGGTTATTTGCCCCAGGACATTTTTCGGGGGCTGGTGTCCTTTACAGCCCTGCATGCCTTGTGAATTGCTGCCCCTGAGCACTGGTTTTCAAGTTGTTGTTTTGGGAAACGGCCACAAGGTGGCAGGATTTCTTCAAGCCCCACTTGTGTTACTGGGGCAACCTGAGCCTTTGGGAAAGTCTTCTTCCTGGTTGGAAATTAGAGTGGCTTGTGCCTGTTCAAACACCCTAGGGCTTGTGTCTCATTCCTTACCCCCTCTTACCGTTCACCCCTGGACAATTTACAAGCCCTGCAAAACCAACTCTTGAGGGTGCTGTCTCCCCTAGCTGGTGAGCCTCTAAGGAAAGAGCCTGGATTTGGGAACCCCACCACCAGGACATGTGGAGATAAGGTGACTTTTCAAATCTCTTCTTCTCCAGGTGGGTTCACCATTCTTTGGGTGTCCCAGGCATGTTTAGCTTAGCTTGGCTCCCCTGTACCAGGAGATATTGGACCCATGTCTTGGGGATTAGGCAGTATAACTCCAGTGGGGCTGCAGTTACTGGCACCTCATCATCAGCTCCCTCAGCCCCATGACAGCCCAGCCTTGGGACCCAAGCCAGTTCTGGCTCCAGATGATGTGACACCATGTATGGTCACCACCCCTCATCGAATTCAGTAAAAATGTCTCTCTCTCTGTCTCTTTTTTCTTTTTTTGTACTTTAACTTTATTTTTATAATGGACTATAGCAGACTTGCAATATTGTATTTCTTTCTGTTGTATAGCAATCTGATTCACTTATGCAGAGGTATCTATATATCGTTCTTCAGATTCTTACCAGTCATATTTTTTTCGGCTATTACAGTGTGTTAAGTCAAGTTCTACATGCTATACAGTAGGTCTTGATTGATTACCTATTTTCTCTATGTAAGGGTATGTATACTGATTTAAACCTCCTTTTTTATAGCTCCACCCCCGCTTTTCCCCTTTAGTAGTCAAAAGTTTGTTTTCTAAATCTGTGACTTTGTTTCTGGGTTGGAAGTTCATTTGTATCAATTTTGAGAATCCGCCTATAAGTGATATCGTATAATATTTCTCTTTCCTTGACTTATGTCACTTGGTGTGATTGTATCTAGGTCCATTCGAGTTGCTGCAACTGGCCTTATTTCCTTCATTTCATGGCTGAGTAATAATTCCACTGTACATATGTAGCACATCTTCTTTATCCATTCTTCCTTCCAAGGGCATTTAGGTTGCTTCCATGTCTAGGCTCTTGTAAACAGGGCTGCACTAAACTTTGGGGTGCTTCTGTCCTGTGGTTGTTTGGTCTTCCCAAAATATACACCCACCAGTGGAATTGCAGTATCCTCTGTAGCTCCATTTTTTAGATTTTTAAGGAAACTCCATTCTGTTACCCAGAGTGGCTGTTAGCAACTTACATTCCCACCATCAGCGCAGCAGGGTTCTCTTTTCTCCACGCCCTCTCCAGCATTTCTTGTTTGTAGACTTTGTGATGATGGCCATTCTGACTGTTGTGAGCTGATACTTCTTTCTTTAATATATAATTTATTTGTCTATTTTATTTTTCATTGCATTGGGTCTTCATTGCTGCATGCGGTCTTTCTCTAGTTGTGGTGAGCGGGGGCTACTCTTCGTTGGGGTGCACGGGCTTCTCATTGTGGTGGCTTCTCTTGTTGCAGAGCACAGGGTCTAGGACTGCAGGCTTCAGTAGTTGTGGCACGTGGGCTCAGTAGTTGTGGCTCGCAGACTCTAGAGTGCAGGCTCATTAGTTGTGGCACATGGGCTTAGTTGCTCTGTGGCATGTGGGATCTTCCTGGATCAGGGCAGGAACCTGGGTCCCCTGCTTTGGCAGACGGATTCTTAACCACTGCACCACCAGAGAAGTCCCCCGATACTTCTTTGTAGTGTTGATTTGCATTTCCCGAATATTTGGTTGCCCAAAAAAAAGGGGCTTTCAGTTTTTTCCATAAGTTTTTATGGTCCTTAAGCCAGAAGGGTTCCACCTGCTTGTTTATTAAAGTGAAACACCTGCACTCGGATTTTTAATCTGAGGGGCTATGAGGGATGTAACGCAACTGCTGGTTACTTTGGTAACTGATGAACCAACCTGTCGTCACTTCCCCGTATAAACAGTGGCCTCTTCCTCCTCTGAGTAGCGAAGATGACTCTCATGTCCTACCTGCCATTTGCCATTAAGTGGTGCGCTGTTGCTCCAGCACCTTTTTGCTTTGCAAGGGTAGGATCCTCTATCCAATAAATCATTGACGTCTCTGTTGCTATCTCCGGCTGTTTTCAGTCTCAGAGCTGGACAAGTATAGGCCTTCCAGGCCTGCTGGGTGCAGCCCACCATATAGTGATTCAATATTTTTACAGATTATACTCCATTTAAAGTTATTACAATATAATGGCTATATTCCCCTGTGCTCTAAAATATACCCTTGTTGTATATTTATTTTATATATGGTAGTTTGTCTTAATCCTATACCCATATCTCTCCCCTCCCTACTTCCCTCTTCCCACTGGTAACCACTAGTTTGTTCTCTACATGTGTGATTCTGCTTCTGTTTTGTTATATACATTGATTTGTTTTATTTTTTACATTCCACATGTTGGAAAGGGTGTGGAGCAAAGGGAACCCTAGTGCACTGTTGGTGGGGTTCTAAATTGGTGCAGCCACTATGGAAAACAGTATGGAGGTTCCTCAAAGAACTCAAAATAGAACTACCATGTGACCCAGCAATTCCACTGCTGGGTGTATATCCAAAGCAAACGAAAACACGAATTCGAAAAGATACATGCACCTCAATGTTCATACCAGCATTATTTACAATAGTCAAGATATGGAAGCAACCTAAGTGTCCATCAAGAGATGAATGGATAAAGAAGATGTGGTATGTATATACATCAATACAATGGAATATTACTCAGCCATAAAAACAATGAAATTCTCCCATTTGCAACAAAATGTGGATGGACCTAGGGAGTATTATTCTTAGTGAAGTAAGTCAGGCAGAGAAAAACAGAAAAATGCCTTCCATCATTACTATTGAGAAAATAGTTGACTGTCGTTTAGAGGTCAGTCTAACTGCCATGCCTTTAAAGGTAATTGTCTTTTTTTAATCTCAGGATTTTTCTCTTTACCTTTGATTTTTGCCGTTTTACTATCATGCATCTAACTGCAGATTTTTGTTTTATTTATTCCTTCCAGTTTTATTGAGATCTAATTGACATACAGAATAATGACTTGACATTCGTATATGATGCAAAATGCTTACCATAATGTTTAGTCCATCACCTGATACAGTTACAATTTTTATTTCACCTTGTGATAGCTTTCAGGGTCTGCTATCTTAGCAGATTTATTTAAATTTATTTGCATGGGGTTCCTTGGATCTCCTTGATCCATAGATGAATGTGTTTCTTCAGTTCTGGAAAATTCTCAGCCATTTTCTCTTCAAACATTTCTTCTGCCTCATTCTCTCCTTGTTGGACTTGATCAGATGCACGTTAGATCTCTCACTGTACCCTCCTTGTGTCTTACTCTCCTTTAAATTTGTTTCCATGTTTCTTGCTGGAGAGTTTATTCCAATTTATGTTTAACATATATTTATATAATACATATTTAACATATAAAATTAGATAGTTTCATATCTAAAAATATGTCTAATTAATGAGTTCATTAATTCTTCCTGTATTTTATACAATCTGCTGTTTATCTCATTCATTGTATTTAAAAAATTTTATTTATTTAGTTATAGTTAACTATTTAGGCTGCGTTGGGTCTTTGTTGATGGGCGCGGGCTTTCTCTAGTTGCGGTGAGCGGTGGCTACTCTTCATTGTGGTGTGTGGGCTTCTCATTGCGATGGCTTCTCTTGTTGCAGAGCATGGGCTCCAGGCACGCGGGCTTCAGTAGTTGTGGCATGCGGGCTCAGTAGTTGTGGCGTGCAGGCTCTAGAGCACAGGCTCAGTAGTTGTGGTGCACAGGTTAAATTGCTCAGCAGCATGTGGGATCTTCCCGGACCAGGGCTCAAACCCATGTCCCCTACATTGGCAGGCAGATTCTTAACCACTGCACCACCAGGGAAGCCCCTCATTCACTGTATTTTTTTTATCTTCTCTGCAACCTGCCACCTCTTTCTGCCCTTAGCTCTAGTAATCTGAGTGCTGGCTCCAGTACAAACTCATGGATTTATAGAGTCTAATTTAGACTCACAATTGGTTAGAAAATAGGACCCGTAAGCCTAGACTCATCTTTTCTGAAGAGAGAAATATATATTGTGTGCTGTAATGTGAGGGAGAGTTGGTGTGGAAGTGGGGAGCTGAGTGGAGGGAGGGAAAGGCAGCACATCAAGTACAGGTGGCATCGATGTCAACGTGAGTGGCTGTTGTGCTGTAGCTGCCACACAACAGCATTTGGCCTAAGGTTACATTAATAAAGATATTGTCTCTAGAATAGGGAGGTGCTCTACACTGATCATTCATTCAACTGATATTTGTTGTGTGTCAGATATATTACACAGTATTTTTGCATCTAGGAAGCCTCAGTGAACTAAAAACAAGCAAACGTTGCTGGCTTCATGGAGCATATGTTCTATTGGTAAGGGGAAGACTGTATACTTTAAGCACAGTAAATGAGAGAAGTGTTTATATTAGAAGTTGGTAAATGCTTTAAAGAAAGTGATTCAGAGTACAAGTGTGTGGGGAGAGGGAAGATATCTGTTGTGGTCAGTGTGGGCCTCATTGAGAAGCTGACCTTTGAGAAAAGATTGAAGGACCTGAATTTTCCAAGAGGATGTCTGGAGGATGTTCTTTCCAGGCAGGGAGGACTTCCAGTGCAAATGCACTAGAGCAGCGATGTGCCTGTGTCCATTCACTGCATTTTTAACATTGGTTATTTTAATATTTGTTTATAACAGCTCTGTTTGTTTCTTTTTCAAGTTTGCTATGACAAATTTGATAGTTTCCTATAATGTAATCTGTTTCCTATGATATACCTATTTTCTGCAGGTATTTTCAAGTTTGTCACTTAATTCTTTAAGCTTGGTAATGAATGTGATGTCTTAGTCTGTTTGATAGTCTCCATGTCTGAGGGGAGTGCAGATGTGTTTCTGCTTTTCTGCTTCCTTTTGGTTCTTCTGGATCTCAGAATGGAGGGGTGCTTCTTTCTGTTCCTGCTAACCTTTGACTGCTGGCCTTCTTTGCCTTTGTAAAGTTACTGGTAGGGTAAGCAAGGCCTGGCACAGGTGTTCCTGCCCCCAAGAAGCTTTGGGTTCGCTCTGTCAGGGACCTGGGTCACTCCCACTTGGGTATCAACTTAAACCATTTTCACAATTTGAGATTCCTGAGTCAACTCAGGTTGTGAGTCCCTGGGTGTCAGTTCTTTTGGGGTCCAGTCTGGAGTCAAAATTCCCCCAGTTTTGGGGAAAGAGGGATAGGTTTCCACTAACTTTGCCCTGACGTTGAAAATTCAGCTTTTTGAAACCCCAGCTTAAAGTGAGCAGGTTTCCTAAAAATTTTCACCTTTCATAGCCTTTGTGCTCTGACTTTTGCTGCCCCTCCTACATGCAGTCCCTGAGCAGAAGCCCAAAACAACAATAACTGGAAATGCTTGCAGGCATAAGTGCTTCCTATATGCCACTTTTCTCTCTGGTTATGTGTCTTTCTCCAAAAATTGGCCTGGGAACAACCTACTGCTGTTTGGGGTCCTCAGTCCATTTCAGGAGATGTTGAAAGTATTGAAACCAGTGTGTGCAGGGTGTGTTTGTGTGCAGGGGGGAGTGATCTGAATGATGGTTGTTTTTAGTCTCTCGTATCCTTAAATGTGTTCAAGTTGGCATGGGATTCCCAGAACATAATGGAATTTGGGTGCCTAAATCCTTGTGAAGTGCTATACACATGGCCATGGACCAGCACAAGAGAAAATGCACTTTGTTTAGACTTCTTACCTACCTCCAGCTGTTTAAGAATGTGTTTCACGTCTTTACTAGACAACTGCTTGCATGTCTTAAGGCTTTGATTTCCACAAGTCTTAATACAAGAAGCTGAGAAGTCTTTCTAATTGTTAACATATTTACTGGAGAGAAAATAGATTCATCTGTACAAATGATCAGGCTTGAGAAGTGAAGCCTTCAAAGATACACAGTTAAGGAATCGACAGTTGCTCTTATTTATTAGGAATACAGGCTGTATTTTATATTTTAAAAATGTCAGTTTTCTCATTCATGCTCTTATGCAAAGTTAATGAAATAGAATATTTTCATTAAAATATTTTCAAATAGCTATGTTACTGAAATTAGGACTACTGTGAAGACTAAAAAAATTTAACCCAAATTATAAAGCATTTTGTTCTGAAGATATAAGTGTACTCTTAATTGTCCTATGCTTACCATATTGTAAAGTTTAAAATCCTTGTGAAAATTGCAAGTGTCGACTTTCCTACTGATGCGGTACACAGATTTCAAAATCCAGTCTTTATTCTGTTTTATAGTACATGCGTTTTGAAGGGCACAGTCCATCACAGAAGAAAATATTTCTTTTTCTTAGTTATGCAACACATGTGTTCATGCCATTCAGTTTTAAAGTAGAGTGAGTTGATTGTTCTTCATTCTTTAAAAAGTAAAGTGAGATAATAATCGCCTTAAAGTACCTATCATAGAAAAGTTATTTCCTTTCCCTGTGGGTTCCAGCAGCGATGTTGAAGTCAAAGTCGTGCCCTGAGTGAAGGTCGTGAGGGCCTTTCCAGGGCCCAGGGCAGTGGTGTGGAGGAGCATGGGTTTCTTTCCTTGTGCAAGAAGCCAGGCCAACTCAGCCCTTCCTGACTCCATAGCCTCTAGATGACCCACCTCAAGTTCCAGAGGGCTGAGGTTCTCAATGACCCCTGAGTAGCTGACTCGAGTCATCGTGGGTGATTCCTTCCACATTGGTTTTTGCACATTTACTCAGAAATTGGAATCTCAAAGGGGAAAGCACACCTCTCTCTTTAGAGTCAGCAGGGCAGAGTGGCGGAGGGGGCAGTGTGGTCTGGGTGGGGGACTGGGACTGAATATTGATTCACCACTTATGGCCTTTGGAACTCACACAAACGCTCTTCTTTCTCTGCCTCAGTTTCCTCACTTTTCAGAGAAGAATAAGGACTATTTCCACCTCATGGACTTGCTCTGAAGAAAAAATGAGGTCATAAGTAGAAGGAATCTAGTCACTGGCATATAAAAAGTGCTCAATAAATGTTTGATTTTAATATTCAGACACGAGAAATGTTTTGCACAGATTTGGTTAACTCACCTGGGGAGAGTAATATTCTTGAGAGAGAGTTTTGAATGTAGTTCAGAAATAATTAAATGCCTTCCTTGATTGAAATAGAAAGGCAATTAAGACAATGAAGCATTTTTCTCTGTGTTATCTAGGACATATTTTTCTCATTTTCCTCTTGTAATGGGAAAATTTGAAACTCACACATAGTGGTGACAAATTACTCATCCCGAGGTTAATTGTTCCCCGACAAATACATTACCAGTAGGGAAGGTGGATGATTCCACAGGTTTCAGAATCCAACTGTGGGTAGCATGATGCTTGGGATTCACACAGGCCTGGGTTTCTGGTGTGGCCAGGATAGGATTTTGGAAAAGTTTTTTTAATCTCCTGCAGTCTCAGGCTCCCTCACCATAATTAGGGGTAAAAGTACCAAACTGCAATGGTGGTATCATCAGGTTTGTAGGTGACAGGCTATCACATGCCGAGCCACAACTGAAAGCTGTTCCAGGGGCTTACTTATTGTAAGAGGGAGCAACCTGTTCACATAAAATAAACCAATTAACCAAGCTCTGTTCACTTTACACAAGCAAACTGTCTCCCAAATGTGTGTCTCTGGTTATCTGGGATGGGGCACGAACAACACTAATATGTGCCCAGGAATAGGGTGATGGGATGGAGAGAGGGGACAGAGATGACTTTGAAGGTCATAGCTGTCGCATCTATTAATTTCCCCATGCACAGGATTATCTATTTGATGCTGTTTTTTAAATTTCACTAATATGTATTGGGAAGGCTTTGTGACAGATGAATAACCCACAGTCCCTGTCTTCAAAGGAACATAGGGCAGAAGAGGGACTTATGTGGTTGGGTATGATATCTGTTGGTTTAAAACTTCAGGAGCTTCCTGGGTGAAATCTGGCCTCTGTACACAGAGGGCAAGGAGAGACCGAAGAAAGAGACAGACCACTCCAGATTTGTAGGTGGCAGGTTTGATAAGCAAGAGAACTTACTTACATACAAGGCTTGTCTTGGGTAGCTGCAAGATGAGTAGATCTCTGCACGTGCCCAACCAAATCTTAAAAGTTTAGGTAGATTTGGGATGATGGGATTCAGTCTCGTATCCTGTCCAGGTGGTCTCAACAACACATTGCTCTCTCAAGACTGTGTCCTTGAAAACAGTTCCCACTGTGGGAACAGAGGGCAAATGTACATTTCAAGGACAGGGGAGGGGGCTAGCAGCCTCAGATTGCCCTTACTCAGCTCGAGGGTCAACAGGAGGTCACGTCTCCTCCATGACCTCCTCCAAAAATGTCTGAGTAGGCTAACACTGACAAAACTCTAAAATCTCTTATGAGTTAACATAAGTTTATTTCTTGCTTGTATTAAAGTGCATTTCCTCATGCAGTTTTAGGGACCCAAATGCCTTTGACCCTGTGATTCTAACATCCCAGAGCCGGAGTCAGCATGGCTCGTGGGTCAAATTTGAATACTTTTTTTGTGAATAAAATTTTATTGGAACACAGCCACATCCATTTGTATGTATTACCTGTGTTTTGTAGCTGCTCTCACACTACGACGGCAGAATGAGTACTTGTGACAGAGGGAGTATATAGCCCATGAACCCTAAAATATTGACTCTCAGCACTTTACAGAAAAAGTTTGTTAAGCCCTGCCTTATAGCATTGGAGTCTTCTCTTGGATTCTCTGATTCAGCTCACAGAAGGGGGAAGAAGGGTGGAAGATTCTGTGGGAGGTTTTTATAAACTATATTTGGAAATGGCTTCCATCAATTCCACCTACATTTTATTGGCCAGAGCTCCGTTGGAGCCATACCTAGCTGCTAGGGAAGCTGAGAAATGCAGTCTTAGCAATGGCCCAGGAGGAAACACATAGCAGTTCTCCACAGACTGGTACTGTGCTAGACTCTTCCATTTACTCTATCTTCGTTTTTGCTCAAAACAACTGTTTAATGAGTACCGTACTACTTTGCTGATGAGGTACCCGAGGTTCAGAGAGGTTAAGCAACTTGCCTCAAGGTCGCTCAGCATCAAAATAGTGGGAGTGGGGATTTGATAGTCAGGATATCTTGCTCTGAAACTTGCACTATTCTCTCTGAAAAAAACTTTTTAAAAATTGTGGTAAAATACACATAAAATGTACCACTTCAGCCATTTTTAAGTGTACATACAGTTCAGTGGCATATACAATATATTTTGGAGAGTGGGGAGTTTCTTAGATTTTGACAGGAATTTAAAAGCACAGGGCTTTCATTTCAATGATACTATTAAAAAGTTAAGCATAGTCAGACTTATCTGGGTAATTTCCATAAAACCAAGTACTGACATAAGATTTTTAATCTCACATTTTAGTTTGTGTTTATTGGTGCCAACAGTGATTCTTTATTGCCATAAGCTGGCAAGAAAGGGACAGAGGTGGATTTGCTACTGAAATAACTCCTTTAAGCTTTATCCTATACCACATGTATTAAGGAATGTTTTATGGTGGTTCAAAAAAAGAGAAAAATGGTAGAAGAATTGAGACATTATGCCAGATATAATTATACAGGCATACCAGCCTCAAAGAACCTACTTTTTTGAACTCAGAACCATCTTGACATTTGAGTGGCAATTTAGTTTCCACAAAACAATGTTTTCCAGTGTTTTATTATTGTTCATTTATGAATCTTTGCTTTTGTTGTGTTTTTCATTATTTTATAATTTGTTTTCACAGTTGTTTGTGCTATATGCATAAAGAATTTATCCCTAGTTTTATGCTTGTGCGTATTTAAGTACAATAGTAAAATTGATTTAAATAAAAACATGAGGGATCCAGGAGAATATTTTCTTTTTAAAAGGTATGTGTAGAGTCGTCCTTGGTATCCGAGGGGGATGGGTTCCAGGACTCCACAAATAGAAGAATCCAAGGACGTTCAAGTCCCTTATGTAAAATGGTGTAGTCCAGTCCCAGTCGGCCGTCCGTATCCACAGGGTTCCACATCCAGTGGATTCAAGCAACCTTGGATCCAGAACGCAGGGATACGGAGGGCTGACTGTATATGACTCAAGTTTACAAAAGACCACCCCACAGAGATAGTTTTCTTTTACAAAAGAGTTATATTTGAATTAGGAAACCATACCAGTCAGGGCAGACTAACCTAAGCTGTGATAAGCGAACCCCAAATCCCCGGTGGCTTAAATCACTTGCTTACATTAAATCTATTGGGTAGGGCTTCCCTGGTGGCGCAGTGGTTGAGAGTCCGCCTGCCAATGCTGGGGATGCAGGTTCGTGCCCCAGTCCGGGAAGATCCCACATGCCGCGGAGCGGCTGGGCCCGTGAGCCATGGCCGCTGAGCCTGCGCTTCCGGATCCTGCGCTTCCGGAGCCTGCGCTCCACAACGGGAGAGGCCACAGCAGTGAGAGGCCCGCGTACCACAAAAAAAAAGAATTAAATCTATTGGGTATTGGCAAAGACCTCTGCTCATTGTGATCATGGGCAGCAGGACCCCAACTGATGGATCTACCCTTGGTAATACCTCTGGTTGAGGGGAGTGACTACTCTGGGTCCTCTCACTTCTAAATAAATGCTCTGGCTCAAGTAGGTCAGATGACCACACCTAACTACAAGCAAAGTACTGTAATTTTGGGGGAGTACCCAGAGGAGAGAGAAACCAGGAATCAGTTCACAGCAATAATGTGTGTAACAGAAAGCATCCTTCATCTTTCTGTCAAGTAGTACCCTGTGCCCTGATTTCAACACTTTCTATTCCCTGGTAGAGTTGCAGACAGCTTTCTTAATTTCATGGGCAGCTGTGGCTCTTGGGTTACAGCCAGACCTGGCTGCTTACTAGCCACGGGACAAGGGCAAATCTCAACCTCAGCTCCTCCCTCGTGAAATGGGGGAGAAATGTCACTTGCATGGTTTGTTCAGAGGAGTCAAGACAATAACTCATGTGAAACCTCCTTCTCAGTTGTAAACTATTATCCAAAGGAAGGTAATAGTATTGTTTTTGGTAGTCAGTCATACCACACTGAGGATAAAGAACAGAGTAATGATTTCACCCTGCAGCACTTGTTACATGATCAATATTTTCTCACAAAAATTTACTGAAAATTCACGAGAAATTTCCTTAGGTGTTCTGCTCTTGAAACCTGAAGAGAACAGCTCTCCAATAAAAAAGCAGAATGTTCCTCTTGGCTAGAAAATGAAAAAGCATTTTACATGGCCCCAAATCTATATGGTCCAATTTTCTAGCAGATTCCTATCTTAAAAAATGTGAGGTTGAAGAAAAGAAGCACTATCTATCTTCTTAAGAAGCAGTAGCTTTAAGTTGGGGATCAGTGTGAAAAAAATTACAGGTGTCCCACAAAATAGTGCTGAGGATAGAAACAAGATTCTTGTACTACTGTAGTGTTGATTCCTAAAATTGAAATCACCCAAGTATCTTGGAGTTCTAGTTTAGTAGAACTGGATGGTATCCTAAGATGGTCTTACTTCAACACTCTTATTTTCCAGATGAAGAAAGTAAGGTCTGGAAATGTTAATTGATTTGCCCTAGATTATGTTCCTTAAACACAAGTTGATAAGTCAAGTATTTTCCCCCTTTCCCCAACCTGAAATTATAGAGATGAACCCAGTGGAGAAAGAAATGTTTCTCTGTTCCCTCATACAATTGCTAATAAGAATCTTTTCTAATCAGAACCTATAAAATTCCCTACATTGTGTATCTGCAAGTGGACAAAGGGCCCACTGGAAATTCTTATGAAGGTCTAGCGATGATTTTGAGATTCCTTTTCTGCCTATCTAAAATTCAATTGTTTCCCCATTTCAGAATTTTCAAAATGATGTTTTAATCCACAGGAAATGTATGAATTGAGGAAGAAAATAAGATACCAATTTCTCATTGAATAATTTTGTTATCTGATTATTCTATTTAATTAGAAGTGGAAGTGTACTTTTCATCTTAGGAGAATTTTCACATTGTCTGCAAAAAGAAAAAGAAACATAAGCTACCTTCCTAGGCATATTAGACAGGAGAGGCTGGATTATGCTGCAGTAAAAAATCTCTGGGACATACAGTAAGAAAAGATTATTTCCCATTCACGTTAAAAGTCCACTGTGGGTTGGAGGGCTCTTCACTTTTTGCAAAGAGTGGCAGGTGGAGCGAAACTCCATCTGGGGATGGCCAGCAGCTGTGACACGGGGAAGGGGATTTGGTGAATTGCACCCTGGCTCTTAAAGCTTCTGCCTATAAATAACGCATACTGCTACTGCTAGTTCCTCATTTGTGAAAGCAAATTACAAGGTCACATCTAAATGCAGAAGGATCAGAATACTTTAATCTTACTATGCACCTGGAAGAAGAAAAATCATAATTTTGGTGAGCATCTCTAATGGCTACCATACTAGGAATAAAAAAAAGAAGAAGAAAAAAAAAAAAAAGAAGAAAATAAAAACAGAACAGGACCCACAGCCCCACAGTACGTGACCCAGCTGTCAAAAAGCCAGCTTCTCACACCATCAGTATGAATCAAACCCCCAATCAGGGGTAATAAAATATCTGTCAGCTATATAACAAAATCTCTTAACACATTAATTTGAGGCAGGTAAGATTTCCTGAGTCCATTTATTCATCTTCATACATTAGTATTGCATAGAATAGGAAGCAGGTACAAATGAACTAAACTAAATGTGGGGCTGGGATGAAGTTTCTAGAAATTCATTTTGGGCCAGCTAAATGGGGAGACACATTTATGCCTTTTGTGGATTTTATTAGACTCATTTCTCTGAGGAGAAATCAGTTCTTTGACATGATTATACCAATCAATAGAGTCTTTCTAAAATAATTTGACAATAGAAAAGTTAGAGCCCGATCAGATAGAAAAGTTCATATTCACTTAAATTGCTAATAAGAGTAATTGCTTGATGGCTCACTCTACAAAGGCACCCTGAACCTTTAAAACTTAGCCTTTTGGGGAAATGTCTGAAGGTCTGGAATATGTTTAAACAAGCTTCATTTGTTTCTTTTATTTGGGTACAATTATTTGTTTAGATACATATTTTAAAACTTTTAGTGTATTACTAGCAACAAAGTGTTTCAAGTGGGGGGAAAAACTAGCCCAGAACGTCCCCAAAATTAAAAAATAGAGTTTTGTACTTTCCAGAATAATAAGCACTTTTATAGTCTTTCTTTAAATCCTTCTTGGTAAAAACCTACAAAGCAAAAGGAAAGGGTGAGAGTCAAAGTCTGCTGATTTACTGTTTAATTATATCTTTCCCTCCCCACCCCTTAAAATCTTATAACAGAGCAGGGTTAACATTAACACCCTAACCACAGTAAACCAAACATATTTTATTACATATTTTATGTTCAAGATGAAAATGAAGATATAATAGTGAGATAATTTTATACAGAGGTACCATGAATTCTCTGTGAATAGGGGTAAGTCGATTTTGTGTTTTCTGCCTTACTTTCTTAAGCTATCATTACCAATTATATAAATAGCAAACTTTTATTGAATATTGACTACAGTACCAGGGGCTGTACCAAATACTTTATATTTTCCCCTCACTTATTCCTTACAGCAAACCTGCTTTTACAAACAAGGCAATTGAGGATGAAATGACTTGACCAAGGTCACCTATCTAGTTAACAGTGGAATCCTCTTTTGGGATAAATCATTGTGGTAATATTTCAACTAAGGTATCTGATAATTGCAGTGTTTTTCTAATCCAACTGTCCTGGAAAGAATTTAAATTGGCAGTGGTTCCTTTATTCATAATATATGAATGCCCACTCTGTGACTGGTCCTGTCGTAAAGCCTGTGGATATAGAGCTGAATAAATTTGCAAGGCACAGAGGTTAAGAAAAGTGGGTTCTGGCATCACACCAACAGACTTGGTTTGGGATCTTCAATGCGACCTTGGACAGGAACTCTAGCTTCACCTGAAAACTGGGAAATTGTACTGATGCTTACTTCATGGTTTTCCTGGTAAATTAAATGAGATAATGAAAGTCAAGTGTTTAGAACAGTACATTGCATAAGATGCTCCATGATATGCTCTCAGTAAATACCAGCTTTTATTGTTATTTTTGTCGTTGTCGTTGGTATAAGCAACAACAGATATTGTCGAGGAGCTCCTTGTTTAGGGAGGACGGAGAGACATTTAAAGGATATTTTCCTGTCCGATATGATATGAACATTAGGCGAATCAGGAAAAGGCGTGAGTGACTACCTATAGAATGGGTTTGGAAAGTTTTCGCGGAAGAGGTGAACTTGAGCCGGTGATGGCAAGGGGAGAGGAGCTTCTCTAGGTGGAGAAGGGTGTAGGCATTCCGCTCCGGTACAAAGGTGCGGCGGCAAAGGTGTGTTTGGAGGAATCTCTAGGCTCCGGCGAAGTGGAACATTCTAGTGAGGGCAAGAGGAATGAAAAGCAAATGGAAAACCAGTAGTGGGAACTTGGGTGGTCTGAACCAGGAAAGGCTCTGCCTTGGCCGGCAGTGACGGGAGGGAGGCCGGGTGATCGCGAGGTGGCGCTGTGGCTCCACGTAAAGGGAAGATTCGGGCACCCGCGGGTCACTGCATGCCCAGGGCAGCCTCGGAGAGGCGGGGCACGGCGGTCTTGGTGGGCTTGGCACCATCTTCATACAGCGACCAAATAATGGCGGTGATAAAGATAATAAATACGCAGATAATCCGAAGCAGTCTCTTTTAGGACACACGGCATCAATAATCAGAAACTGTCCGCGAGGAACAATTAAGAACGCGGAACTGTCCAGCAGGGATCAGTGCGCGCGCATTCCGGGTAATTTGTGGACCCC
Source organism: Neophocaena asiaeorientalis asiaeorientalis (assembly GCF_003031525.2). Classification (NCBI taxonomy): domain Eukaryota; kingdom Metazoa; phylum Chordata; class Mammalia; order Artiodactyla; family Phocoenidae; genus Neophocaena; species Neophocaena asiaeorientalis. The sequence goes on from NW_020174788.1 coordinate 120,937, forward strand.
GGGGGAACCTGCCTCGCCCGCCTGGAGCCGAGCTGGGCGCTAACCTGTAGCCTCTGGGAGGTTCCTGCGCCCTGTGGACGACCTCCTCCTACCTGCATGCCAAAGGAGCTACAGTTTCTACGCCTGCCGTGGGGCGCTCAATCCGCATCCTGCCCGCACCTTTCCTCCGATTGGACCTGAGATCTTTGCATCCTGCCCGCACCTTTCCTCCGATTGGACCTGAGCTCTTTGGGGGACTACTTCGCTGGGTTTCACATGCAGATATGGACACACGAATCACATATGAGCTCAGGCTCAGACACGTGTACGATGCTTTTGCACACATTACATGCACACCCACTCACATAAACGAGGACTGTCTACACGTGACACATGCACACACTATACACATGCACTCGTGTACTCACGGTTGTGTGCAAAAATTCTCAAGCACGCGCACACATGCACCCAAGTGCGCGATGTCACTCACTGCCACACACTCGTATTGCACAGACCCACGATATGCAACCACTCTTCGTTTGTACAAATATTTGCACACTCACATCACACACATCCAACAAAGACCTCCAAGCGCGGAGCGGTGCGTAAATATCCAGTGAATTGCACGTTAAAGAAAACACACTCGAGAACTTTCTGTGACTAGGGCATCTCGAGGTTGTCTGCTAAACTCGTCCTCTCTTCTACTTTCCTCTAAGCAAACTGGCCTTCTCCTTACCTTCTGCTCCAAATCCTCGAAGGCCTCAGTTTCCTTCTTTCAGATTTGCACTACTGAAGGAATGCTAATTTCCAAACAGCCCGGCAACCCCTGCTCTCCTTCCGTGCGGGGAGCGAGGGCCATTCAGACTCCAGAATCAATCAGCCGGATCAGACTCCAATCCTGCGGGCTGGAGGACTGTGGGGAAGGGTCAGGGGAGGAGTAAGGTCGTGCCCTGGGGCAGCCTTTGACTGGGACCTTTCTGGCAGTGCCCCTAACTGTGTTCTCTCTGCACAGAGTAACTTCAGCTTTTAGCTATGGTCATTCCAAGGCCATACGGCCTTCCTCCATTAAAGCGCATCCGCAGGTGTCCAGCTTTCTGTCCTCTGATGGGCGTCCCATGCATCCCCGCAGTCTTTTATTTAGTCTATTTCAATTAGGCAACTTTGCGTGCGCCTGGAGCTCTAAAACTTCGGCTAGGGCTGGGGAGAAGCAGCTGACTGGAGGTCACATAACAAATGTGGCAGAGCCAGGGCTGGAGCTGGCACGACCCTAGCGCGCCCTGCCGCTGGCGGCCCCGAGAGACGCGGGCATTTGTATCTGACCGCTGGAATGCGCATACAGTTCGCGTATTAGGGCTTTTCAGAACCGTTTACCCTCCTCTCTACTGTCTGCTGCCTGCTTTCGGGGGGACAACTTGCACCCACGCTCCTTTCTCATCCAGGATACCTACAGGCTCGAGAGCTAAAGGGGTCTTCGAGCCATGGGGGGCAAGCACCAAGGCGAATGGGGGAGATAAGCGCCGAAGCTGGGTGAGTGGTTTGGATCCAAGGTTCAGAGGAGAGGCTCTGGAGAAATTTGGACTCGGCGAGTTTATTATTAGCAATGCGGCTGTGGACAAGTTGTTTCATTTTAATCACAGAGCGTCAGTTTTCTCACCTGTAAAATAGGGGTGATCTTACCTGCCTTGTTTGTCTGTTGTGGGAATTCGGTGAGTTTATGCCCATAAAACCTTCAACAAATGGGATCTATTCTTATCTGGGGGCCGCCCCAGAGGAAACCCGAGAGTCTGCAGGCTCGATCCGGGAAAGGTTTGCTCGAAACCCTGGCCTCAAGCCCTCGTCCCATGCAGACTAAGCGCTCCCAAGCCAGAGCCCCAGCGGTGTTATTTGCCTGATTTCGACCTCCTAGCTCTCTGTGGGTGACTTTGTCCCTCTCTAGGCCTCAGTTTCCCTGTCCGTGCTGTGGGAAGAGGCACGCTCCCAGGGTCTGGAAGTATCAGTCAGACTGGGTGAGCAAACCGGGGCTTCTCTGCAGTGCTGGGGGGTCGGAATCAGGGTTCATGGTCCAGGGAAATGCCCCCTTCCCTTTGCCGCTCGCCAGAGAGGACTGAGAGCAAGGAGGGAGGACAGACGGATTTCCGGTGGAACCGTGGCCTCCTGCTCCTACGCATTCCTCGAGGGCAGCGGGTAGACGTATTAGGAGGGCAGGGGCAGGGTTTTGCCGCGGGCGACCGGGATCCGTTGTTTGACCACCCCCGCCGGCGTCTGGGTGCTGCTCAGGGGGCACTGCGGAGTTGCGCCCCGCTCAGATCCTCTCTTTCCCAGGGCCCCGGGCCACCACCCTCCACCCACCTATCCTTCTCCTCTTTGGGGCAGTGCCTTGGCCTCTGTCCAACCCTGCCCGTGACTCCAGGCCGCGGAGGGACGCCTTCGGAGCCGGCCGCGTGCGGCAGGACTTTGCGCCTTTGGCCTTCATCGCCCCATCTTTCCTTTTTCCCTTCTTCCCAGCTTTGAAAGAGGCATCTTTCTTCCGGTTTCACTCTGAGTGGGCTCTGGCTAGCGGCAAAAGGTAGGGGGCACTTCCCAGACAGGCGGCCCTTCTGGGGGCGCGTCTTCATAAGGGGGACCGAAACGAAGGAATTTTCTAAATGACAGGTCCCAAGTCTGGCCTCCTGGGGGCGGACTAGCGGAGAAGATTCCCTCTTTCCCTGGGACGTCCCCCTAGTCTTAGCTGGGCATCTTGTCTGGGCATCTTGTCTCCGCTCTTTTGGGGAACGGGTGTGTTTCTATTTGCTCTCCCCGGAAGTTACCGCGGCGACTGATGCTCTTCAGGAAACGGAATTGATCTCTTTGTGCCTTAAGAGGGTTGGGATATCCAAGAGTGAGAAGGTGTCAAAGGTCGGGGTGGGGAGAAGGGCTTGCTCACAGGGCCTGAGTTACCCCCAACGCGGGGAGACCCCGAGAGCTGGGCAGCCTTGTCTACTGTCTGGAGCAACTGAGAGGAAGTGGGTGGAAGCTAAACCGCGCCCACCGCCAGGCGGAAGAAACTCTGAGAAGCCCTGAGGGAGTCTTCACTCCAGGGGAAATATCAAGTCTTTCCAATTGCTCCTTCCCCATATAAACTCATTCTGCTGTATATTTTCCTCGTGTACATGTTCTTTACCCCTCACTTAATTCCTCCCTAATTCTGCAGGTCTGGACAAGGCCTGGAAATCTGCATTTCTAACAAAATTCCTCCTTCCCCCATTTGATTAAGCTGATAAGCAGGGTTTACCTTATAACTGATTACCCTCCTGAGTTACCCTAAAGTCATATCACAGATATGCTACAAAGCCTGGGCAATGCTATACATACAAGTTTGTCTCTCCACAGAGGATGTGACTATAATGTAAAAAAGCATGAAGACAGTCTCAGTACATACTTTACAGTCACCCCTGTACACACAGGTTTTGCTTTTTGGAGGTGGTGCAAACCTACATGAGGGAAGACTGAAAAGCGTTTAAGGGATTTTTCAAAGTTTAAAACTGCCAGTGCTCGTTCATTATTCACCAGAGGAAATCCACAAAAAGGTACCATTCTGCTGGCCTGGGTGTTGTTCCTACTTTTCTATCACCCTCTTTGTCTCTTTTCCACCTTCTCTTTAGCTTCCTTCCTGCTTAAACATTTATTACTGGCTAAGAAAGCAAGATTGAAAGCACAAGGATACCCAGAAGAAAGACTACGAATACACTCTGCTTGATTAAAAGAAAGTACACTCACCATCCCAGGTGAAGTATCTGCTGCCTCTGCATAGCCAAATGGACTTGGTCATATCAAAAGATACTTGCCCCCTTTTATTTTTCCTCCCATGGCCTGGTGGATGTGGAGGTTGCCTTCCTCCTATTTGGTTCCTGGAGATTACTGGCTCTGGGGCAGGAATTGGGCTGCTGAAGGCTTCTTTCTCTGGGCCAGTTTCTCTTTTGGATCACGCAGCTTCAGGCCCCTCCACAAACATATCATTTGCAGAGTGCTTCTAGATTTGCTTGACCCCCCCTAGAAATCCATCTGTTGTGTTGCTGTCACTGAACCTGGTCCTCAGAGTGGCTGTGTCTCTCCGTTCTCTGTCACCTTTGACAGTGATCTGATGCCCCATTGTGCGTTCCCCATCACTGGGGTATGTACCTCACCAGACTCAGCTTGGAGTCCTAGCACTGTTTACTGGAGAGTGAAATGGAGGCTCAGGCAATTAAAGAGATGGAGATCTCAGTCTTATGCCAGTGCTACCTGGGACTCTTTGATAGGAAGGTGGCCTCTGCTTCCTGGTCCCCCTTCTCTGGAAGGATCCCCTCAGAGAAGGCAGGGGATGGTCCAGGAAGGGGAAGGGATTGGCTCTGGGGACCCTTTGGGCCTTGGAGGTTAAACCTGGAGCTTTGGGAAATTTTCAGCAGGCCAAGTTTCAATTGTGCACTTAAATTCTATAGAGATGGAGAATGTCCAGCTTCCCCTTTTCCCTCTTCACAAAACTATAATCCTTCCAGTGTTTCCACCAACATACCCCTTACGAACATCTACTGTGTGCCAGGAACTCTGGTGGGTAGTGTGGGGACCCTGATGGATCAAACAGATCTCTTCGAGAGCTTCTTGGAGGAAATGGCATTAATTATGATATCAGGGAGGAAAAGCTCAGCACATTAAGTGGTCCAAATTAAATGGTATGAGACTGGGCAGGCTTTGTGCACAAGAGATAAAGCAGTGTTGAAGACAGTGGCCGTGTATCCTCAGGCCTGAAACACAGTCTTTCAACTAGTTTATGAATCTGGAAGTGGCTCCCACCTTCCTGCTCTGCCAAGAGCACTAAGTTTAACTTCTGCCTGTCTCCATTCCATTCAACATGAGCATGTGTACTTTTCCATCACTGACCCCATGAGCTCCCTAAATCAAAAGGCCAAGAAGGGCCGGCAGAAAGGGGACCTGGATTTCTGGCAGAGAATTTCCCCGAAGGAGCCCTTAGCAGATTTGGCTGCAGTCAGGGAGTTCCTTTGAGGGCAATGAAACAGAAGTTCACCATGTGCTTATTAGAGGTTACAACCTGCTAAAAAATGATGGGGCACGTTACGCAGAAACATCTAGCTATTTCCTTAGCCAGCCACAAGCTTACATGTTGAAGGGTCTGAGGAAGGAGATCATTTCGTCTTCCCTTCCTTCCTCCCTTCTTCCCTCTCTCCCTCCCTTCATTCCCTCCTTCCCTGATCTCTCTCTTTCTTGACAGGTGGCAGAGGCTGAAGTTGGGGGAAGGTTTGTTCAAGCCCCCCATTTTAACAGAAAGAATGAGGAGGAGAGAAACCCTACACCAGATAACTAATCAGATACGTTGTTTTTGCTTTGGTAGTTACTCTAAGGAAAAAACTATTTGGTGGGGCGGTGATGAGGGGGTGGGGATTTATTCCGAGCAAATTTTAAAACGCAGCCTGGCACAGCTCCAGTGCGAGCATTCGTTAGGTAAACGGTGGTTTACCTATCCCGCGGGATGCTCCAGAGAAGTGAGCATGTGAGGACAGTGCCTAACGCCGGCGGTCTCCAGGCTAGCCGCGGAGCGAGAGGGGTTTCAGTGGCTTGACTAGGGGCAGAGCCCGGGTCCCCCACTCCCTGGGGGTCCACAGCGCCTTGCTTGCCGGAGCCCAGGGTCCACCCCTCCCTCCCAGCGTGGGGGCAGTGCCGTCCGCGAGCTCCCAGCGCCGATCTACACACCCATTTTTCCAACCCACCATCCCCTCCTCAAAGCGAAGAGGTGGGCACCTGGCATGCGCGTCCTGCTTTTTCTGCCCGGGCTCTCCCGTCTCCTCCACTTTTGCCCCCGACGTCCCAGAACAGCGGAGCAGGACACGGCCCTGGGAGGGCGCAGCCTGTGCGCCTTGAGCGCGCTCAGGGCGCGGCGAGGATGCTTAACAGACTGCAATGGCCGGGACGCAGACCCCAGCTCAAATCCCTGAGAAGAATATCCTCCTCCCCTTCCTTCTGTCTCCCTTCTCCTGCCCGGCTCTGCCCAGCTCAGCCCCGCTCCTCTCCAGCTCGGACACGGGTACTAAGCGATCCTTCGCGCGCCACTTTGCGAGGAACTTTGGCCGGCTCCCCTGCGCCACCCGGAGAGGGATGTTAATGAGGGAGCGTGGCCCTGTGCTGAGAGCCAGTAGGCTCCTGCGCCGCGATTGGCTGAGACGAGGCGGAAGGATGACGTTATGCAAATGAAGGGGCGGGTCATTGACGCGCGGGCCCCGCCTCCTCCCTTTGGGGTTAGTGTGCTTGTGTTTAGCTCTGGGGAGAGTCAAACTGGATTCCATAGGGAAAGCCTGCAAATCACTTCTATTTTAGCAAGGAGAAAACAGAATCTCCATTCAGCAGGGTCCACCTCTCTCTCTTTCTCCCTCTCCTCTCCTCTCCTTTCCTCTCTGTCTTTCCCTGCCCCCCTCCCCAGTGTATCTGTCTATGGCAACCAGCGTCCTCCTCATCTATACGCACTGAAAGGAAAGAAACATCTTTGGTTGGGAGAGAAGGAGGAAAAAAAAAGAGAGAGAGAGAGAGAGGGGAAAAACTTGCCTGGTTGTGGAAAATGACACTTGAAGTAGCAAAGCCGGCAGCGCGAGTTGAGTCTATTGTTTCTTAAATTGCCATCAGGGTTTTTTTTTTTCTTCCTGCTTCTTCAAGTGAACGGTACCTCTACAAAAGGAAACTCCAGCCCCTCCTGTCCTCCACCGGCCTGTGATCATTACAAAAAAAAAAAAAAAAAAAAAAAAAAGAAAAAAAAGCACCCAAACCAAAAATTAACCAACCAAACAACCCCCAACAGCCAAGCATACATCTCTATTTTTTTAATTTTGGTCTTTTTGTTGGATTTTCCCTTCCTTTTTTCTCTCCTTTTTTTTTTTTTCCTTCGGGTTATCGCTCAGTTTTGAGCGAAGGGTTACATTTTTAAAAAATTTGCTTTCCAGCCCGTCTTGATCTTCTAGCGCGAGTTCAACAACTCAAAAAAAAAAAAAATCTCTGGCTGGCGTTTTTTTTTCCTTTTTTTTTTTTTTTTTTTTTTTTCAAATTTTCAGGGGGGGGGAGATTTTCCACAAGAAAAGGTTGTTTTCATGTTTGGGATTCAGGAAAGCATCCAACGGAGTGGAAGCAGCATGAAGGAAGAGCCGCTGGGCAGCGGCATGAACGCGGTGCGGACGTGGATGCAGGGCGCCGGGGTGCTGGACGCCAACACGGCGGCGCAGAGGTGAGTACCGCTCGGGGACCGCGGCCGGGGAGGCAAGCCGCGAGCAGCAGAGCCGGGAGGTGGTAGCGGAAGCCGCCGCCGCGGGGCCGGGCCGCGCTCTTGCGTCTGCCGCTCGGCTCTGCTCGTCTCCGGGGCTCCGCTCTCCCCGGCCGCTCTGTCTTGGTTGCCTGCGGCCGCAGAGCCAGGAGCTGCCTGCGAGGAGCCCGCGCTTTACCGGCACTTTTCCCTGCCTGGTCTGTGACTGTTTTCATTTTGTTTTAAGCCTGAAGAGGCGTCTCACCAGTATGATGTTGGATATCTGTGTTTTTCTGTGATTGCTGTTTCTTTTCAGGCCGCCTGTCTTTTTTTTCTTTCCTTCCTTTTCCTTTCCTATTTTTTTCTTTCCTTTCTTTTTCTTTCTTTCTTTCTTCTTTCTTTTCTTTGCCTTTTCTTCTCTCGTTCCTTCCTCCTTTTCTCTCCTTCGTTCTTCCTTTCCTTCCTCCTTTTTCTCTTTCTTTTCTTCCCCCCCCTTTAAAAAACTTTCCTTCTTCCTTTCCTCCCTTTCTTCCTCCCTTTTTCTTCCTTACTCCTTTTCCTTCCTTTCTTCCTCCTTTCTTTACTTCCTTTCTTTCCCCCTTTCTTTTCCTTCCCTCTTCCTTCTTTCCTTCCTCTTTCTTCACTTTCTTCCTCTTTCCTCCCTCTTCTTTCTTCACTCTTTCTTCCCCTTTCCTCTTTTTCCTTCTCTTAACTCCATTTCTCTCCCCTTTTATCTTTCAATTTCCCCCTAGAATCATCTCTTATTTCTCCTCTCTGGTTCTCCCTCCCTCTCCCTTTAGCTTTCAGTTTTTCTTGGTCCACCCAAAGAACAGCAACTCCTAACTTTAATTCTGATGTCCCTTCAAAGTCTTCCCCACCATCTATGACCATGGCCTCTTCTAGCCCCTCTGCCACTCTCAGCTTCTGCATGCTAGGCTGTATGGCCTAGAGGCACTGCTTTTGGAGATTGACCTGGGGGAACTTTCCTGGGCACCCTCAGTACCCATTCTGGGGACTCCTGGTCCCAAGTGAGAAATGGTTCCCCCCCCTTTTTTTAGGCCACCAGCTGGGCTTGGGGGAATGGGCGATCTGTGGCTCCATGCTCTCTCCGGCCCAGAGAGGGCGGAAGGGGAAGAATGAAGATGACTAATTACATCATCCTCATCTTCTCCGGGCTGGGGACAAGTGTCCACAACACTGTTCCCATCCCCGATGATAATAAGGATGGGGGTGGTTGGCGGTAAAAGTGAGTTGGGTAACTGGGCTAGAAGCGAAAGTGTGTGTGTGTGTGTGTGTGTGTGGCGCGTGCGTGTGTGTGCGCGCGCCCTTGTGTCGGGCAGGTCGGGCTGTCAGTGGCCGCCCTGCGCCCCTGGCGCCCCAGGCTCCAGCCCCCGGGAGGGCGCGCTCAACCGTCAGCCCTTATCCATAGGATTTCTGGAAAGGGTGTGAGGATTTCTGCGGAGCAGCGAAACTTTGTCAGGACAGGTCTTTTAAAAAAAAACACCCAATTCCCTTTCCCACAGCGACCACTCCTGACTGCTCTGAGTTCCACCCGCAGATCCTTTTTCTCCACATGCTTTATTTGTGGGGGTGGGGACAGACAGCTTCCCGAGGCCGGGCACCCGCGGCTGGCCGGGGGCGGGGAGGGGGCGGCACATGAGGTTTCCCGGAGGATGGCTGCTGCAGCGAGGAGCTGAGCATGTTCCCCATCCATTCTCACCTGCCCACGGGAGATTCGAGGGAGTGGCGAGAACCAACTCCCATGCCCACCCTCCCTTTAAGTTGTAAACGACCGGCTTTATTCCACGATCGCGCTTCACCTCATCCACCGCTACTTTTCTTCCTCCCCACGCAGCGCGCGTCTGGTCGGAGTAAACGCGTACAGCGTTTTATCTCTTGCGCAAAACCCAAACAAAACTTTCACACCTCTTCGTCAAGTTCGGGGGGCGCGCAGGTCCTCGGCGGGGAGGACTGGGCAGGCGAGAGCACGCATGTCCCGTCGCCGGGTGGGCCCGGGGCGCCTGAGGGGGCGTGTAGGGAGCCCACAGGGCGTCTTGGGGGGCAGAGAAGGTGTTTGAGAGTTCGCGCGTGTGTAAGAGGTGACAAGGGGTCGCGGTTGTTGTCCCACTTAGCCGTCTAACTCTGCGTCTTTGGCCGCAGCGGGGTGGGTCTGGCCCGGGCTCACTTTGAGAAGCAGCCACCTTCCAATCTGCGGAAATCCAACTTCTTCCACTTCGTCCTGGCCCTCTACGACAGACAGGGCCAGCCCGTGGAGATCGAGAGGACAGCCTTTGTGGGGTTCGTGGAGAAGGAAAAAGTAAGTTGGGCGCAGCGCTGCTGCCCCTCGCCCCCAGCCGGGGAGAAGGCTCAGGCGCTTCGGGAGGCGAGCTCCTCGCGAGTGCAAAGCATCCATAACACACTCCCGCGCGGGGTCCCCCAAGCCACTTCCCGTTCTGGGCGAACCCGGACTCCTAGTTCCTGAGGTTCTGCTCCAAAAAAGCTCGTGCTGAGTCCCCAGAGATGGAGAGAGGCGAGCCCGGCTTCGCACTCCAGAGTCAAGGGCGCTGGGGATGAGCCCGCCCTCGACCGCGCGACCACGCGTGGCTCCTGCCTCTGCTGGCCCAATCTCGAGCCCCCAGGCCCTAGGAACGGGATCTCCCGTGCGAGCCCCACGGAATTTTTTAGAAACTTAGAGGGAGCAGTAAGGGTCGGGAGGGCGGCAGAGGGATCACAGTTGGCCACAATTTCTGCTGCTCCCGGGCCTGTCCGGCTCCCAGGCCAGGGGTCCCTGCTTGGGGAAAGTTGCCTCGAAGTCTGTCCACTAGCTCACGCCGACCTCTCTCCTGCGTCTCTTGTGTCTTTGCGTCCTGCTGCAACCCAGGAAGCCAACAGCGAAAAGACCAATAACGGGATTCACTACCGGCTCCAGCTCCTCTACAGCAATGGTGAGGCTCCCGTCGGGTCTGCGCCGGCACCCCGGGGCTCCGGGTGAGGGTAGGGGGCGCGGGGAGCTTCAGGTGGACGAGAACCCTGAGCAAAGCTCAGTTGTCCGCCCTCCTCGGGGTAAAACGGCCTCTCCTAAGTTTCGCCTGAAGAGGTTTCACCTGAGGAGGCCCTGAGTGGCTCGAGGGCGGCGGCATTAGCGGACGCGTACCTGGGTCCAGGTGTGGCGCCTTGGCCCCCGCTGGGCTGCTTTCTTTCTTCTTCCCCTTCCTAAGGCCGGGTTCCTCCGCTTAGCGTAGACTTCATGCCCAAGTCCCTTGAGTTCAGGGGGCTACAGCGGTCAGGGCCTTGGTGGCTCCCGGAGAGCACGCAGAGGCACTCCAGCCGTGGGACTGGAGAGAACCCAGGTGGGGGTCCGCCTTATTCCCAGCTGCTGTGCTTGAGGGTGGGGCTGCCTTCCAAATGCGCTCGGGCTGGGCCAGAGGCCCTTTTCCGGGAACTGGGGAAGGGGGTCCTGGCTGCTTCTCCGGGACAGTCGGAGTTCCATCAGCCTTGGAGCCCCATTCTTTGTTTCCTGCAGATCCTCTCTCACTTAATTCTCCTTCGTTCCCCTATCCCCCGCCCCTCCTCCAGGAATAAGGACGGAGCAGGATTTCTACGTTCGCCTCATTGACTCCATGACAAAACAAGTAAGTTTGTTAAATTCGCGCCGCGGGGGTGACTCTACGGCCGCGAAATTTGGGGGAGTCAAGAAGCTGGCTACTCCTTAGCGGGAGGGCTGGGACTCGAACTCTCAATGCCAGGGCGGACCGCGCTCTCAGCGCAGCCTTCCAAATGCCCAAAAGCACGTTGACTCGCCGCGTGGAGGAGATGGCTCGACGGCTCCTTCTTTATAAGGGAAATTCAGACCTTGTGATTTAAGACTACGCGGGGTGCTGCGTGGGGAGAATATGGGCTGAACTTCCTTTGACCCAGCCGGGGAGCCCCAGGGGGCTCAAAGGTGCCCAGAGACCCTCGTGCAGAACGGGCTGAACTTGTGAAACCCAAACCATCAGGGCCTCCCCCGGGAGGCAGAGGTAGAGGAAGCCGGTGAGGGGCAAAGGCAGCTTCCCCAGAAACGGTGAGATGGTCTGAGTGCGCACTTGACCCACTCTACACATTTTTTAAAAAAGAGATGGTGGTGGTGGTAGTGTTGGAAGACGGAGCCACAATTGTTCGAAGATATTTTGCAAAAATCCTCCTGGCTTTTGCCTCCACGTTTGGCAAGAAGCCAGGCAGCATGAGTGAGCTTGTGGTCTTAAAGGTACATAGACGGCGTTTTCTTTAGCTCCCAACACGCGGGTGCCAAGCAGTATACATTAAGGTTGAGTTATGGTTCAAAAGATACAATTATGAGCCGAGTCAGAAAAGAGGTCTGACGTTTTTACGAGGGGCAGGGACATTTTTTCTTTTTAATTTTAAGAAAAAGTTTAAGAATTAAATATCTGGTTAGGTAGTTGGAGGATTTTGTGACAAAAAAGAAGACAGTTTTATTGGGTGGGAGAAAGAAATCAGAACAAAGAAAAGTTACCCATTGTGTACTGACCACCAGTTTAGTGAGAGGGTTAAAACTGGTTTGCGTGATTGCGATTTTAAAATATTCCCTTTAAAATAAGGGGTGTAGTTTTCATAGATACTGGCTTGGAAGGTTTCAAATTAGAGAATACATGCATACTTAAAAAATGTTTTTAGATACCCATGACTTAAATATGTTGTACAAAATGCACGTTAATAAGCTGTTGGGAGTTTTAAAATCTGCTTAGCAAGAACCAATTTAATAACAGCTAATTGTAATTTTTACCTTTATTTCATTGTGAACCAAGTAAAAAGCATGAGGGTATGACATGTATTTTTTAAAATGATAAATACATATCTCTTGAAATCTATTTCAAGTTATTAGCCTAGAATATTTGACTTTCTTAAATATCTGTTTTATTTCTTAGTTGATAGTTCAGAGTAAACGCACATTTATGCTTTTACTCTTGGTATTATTATTGTTTTTTATTATTATTACTATACTGGTTCTGATCATTACATAGGATAATTCCCTTTGATTTGGACGCTCTGCATTTTGTTAAATTTTTTTCCTGCCAAGCAAAAAATGCAAAAGCCTTATTTCAGTAACTTTTTAAAAAAATGATATCAAAACAAAAATGTCTTAAGTGGAATTTTGTTGTTAAAAAATTGTCTCTGATACCCTGGGTATCTTTTCCTGCCATTCCCATCAGAGGAAAGAAAAGATGGGAGGGGGAGAGGGAAAGTATGATTTCTAATACATATTCCTTATGTACTTATTACAGTTTATTTTTTAAAGAATAAAAACTCCCCACAAACCAGTATATAAGACCTGTCTGCCTGTGAAGCATTGGCCACTTAAATATTAAATTATCGGCAACTCTGTGAAGTGAACAGTTGTAAGGAGCACAAAATTAGGACATGTTTGATTTTAGGCCCCTTAAACCAAAAGTGCCACAAGAATTGATCTTCCCATTATGAGATGAACTGACTTTACACACTCTTCTAAGTTGGAAGAATAATCTTGATTTTTATAAAGCAATACATCTAATATCATTTTACTAACAAGGTCATAGAGCTTAAGAAAAACTTTGGCTAGGGCATTCTTTGACTGCTTGGTGTCATAAATTCTATCGGTGGTGGGGGTGGGAGTGGGACCAGAGTAAGATATAGTGTAGTAATAGCAGGTATAAGAGAGTTACTTGCCATACTGTGACATCTCACTGAAAGTTAAAATTATAAATGTAGGCAATTATATATTTTGGTGGGGAGTGACCTGAAAAAAAGGCTTAGTAATTATCTGAATTTAGTCTAAAAATATCAAGAAAAAAGATTTTTCCAGGCATACCTGTTTGCTTTCATAATAGTTGTCTAATGCCTTCTCTGTAGCTTTTACTTTGAAAGGCAATCCCTGCCCGTTATCTGGTTGCTTCTTCCTTGATTATGTGCTGTAAGAGTTTGGGAAGTAGGTTAGCTTCTTGTGTACACAGCTAATACAATAGTCTTCAAAAAGCAGATCAGCGTGAAGAGCATGACTTTCCTTAGCTGTGACATAATTATTACGTTTTAGCTTTGATGAGTAAAACAGTGCATTCTCATCTAGCTTGAAATTATTCTGTGATAATTAAATGCCAAGTCTGATTTTTAAGTTTCTTAAATTTTTTATTTTAGTTAAGTGTGCAGTGACCCCTTCAATCAGAAGTAAGTCCTGATGTAAGGTGACCAATTAAACGCTTACTTCTTTTTCCCCTGTGAAATTATTCCAGGTAGATGGACTCAGGATTTTGATATTTAGAGTGCTGAATGGAATAATTACAGTGATGTGATGAGTTCTAATAACATCATAAGTTTCAGTGGGAGTATCTAAGCAGAGTTCAAGTGTCTTCTCTTAGCTGCTTATTTATCGTAACATTTTTCACATCAGAGATGCAGCTTTATGTATGTGATGTCATATCTTTGACTCCGAAGTTGGGGTTAAAACTTGAAGGGAATCTTTGGCAAGCAAAATTCAGAACTAGCTGTGCACTTTATATTTTCATAGAATGTTCGTGATCTTGGGTGGAGTTAGCAGCTTTGAGATCAAACAGAAATGTACTCAATCAACCAAGATGTATTGGTATGACACAGTATTTCACACCTTTTCAAAGTGTCTCATTACATTATTTGGGGTAATGACTCTTAATTTTGGACTCTACCAGGAAAGGGAAAGCTTTATTAGAAGTGAATGTGTAAGGATCTGAGCCCTCATATCCCTATGCTTTTCTTATAAAACACTAAGGATATAATTATATTTAAAATATTTGTCCACCAGCTAGAAAATAAGAAGCTTGCTTTTGGGAAGGGTTTTGCAAAACCAAGTTTAGCTGGACTAAAAATAGGGTGTTTTGTTTTTTTTTTTTGTCATTGCTGTTTTTGGTATTCCATTAGTGAGCATGCAGAAAGGCCTGTAGGATCCAGAAGTTTATGGCTGTTGCATCCAGAAATGGTATCTACTGCAGAAACTCAAATGAACTCAGTGGGAGAGGTCTGAGTTTTAATGTGCCTCGGTTCAGATTTTCCTGTAGTATTTGAGATATAATTACATTCTGTGATTGCTTCAGTGAGTTATCTTTAAATAGTTTTTTTAAAAAAAAAAACCATTAACTTATCTGCCCTCTTACCAGCTTGCTTTGAAAAAAGGGACATTTTTATAATTCAAAGAAAGAGTACCAAATTCCATAAAGTTATCAAAAACAAAACATTCCCTGCCCCCAAACCAAAGCTCTTTTTTGGAAAGGGAAAAATAATAGTCACATAATCTTTGTGTGTATGGATTTGAAGGTAGGTGATATGGTGAGGGGACCCCTAAAAAGTCCCAGCACTGTGGGAAGTCTAAGGTACAATAATCAGAACTGCTGTCATAGTTCTCTTTCCAGCTAATCTTTATATATTTGTTTTGATATTCCCGGTATTTCAAGTTATTGATGCAAGTGCACTTTTTCCGATTGATTGTTTCATCATATCCTGCCACAGCTACGTAGACTTGATTAACAACCCTTCCTGTTCATGGTTCTTCATTGGTAGATAAACACATTTTTAGTGTATCAATAAGTTCCTAAGGAATTCAACTAGGCCAGCAGAGAGGTTCTTTCATATATTTGGGGAAACAAACAAGCAATGACAGGGCAAGTTTATAGTTAGGAGCCATATTTTAGCAGCTTTCTCTCTTCTTTGGTAACATGTCAAAAATGCAGGTGATTTGAATTTCCTTGCACATAGAGGAATGAAGAAGTTTGGGATTTTTATGCATGATCAGGACCTGTGTTTGGGAAAATGTAAACTCATCACAGTGGAAAATGTGTTGTTTGGAGTCTGGGGGTGAAAACAAAGCTGATGGTTTTGGAGAGATTGCCGGAGCCAGATGGCCTAGTACTTTCCCAGTCTGGCGGTCCAACTGCTCCCTCCTGGATAATATACAGCCATTTGTTCGGGGATATTTACGCTAGAGCTGTTTCCATGTGAATGTTTGAACAGCATTAAAAACGAACGTATTAGTAGTGATACATTTATCGAACTTGTATGACTACACGGATAGTCTGTTCTTGTGTCTTTACTTATATTGCTGAGAGGAATGAAGGAGGGTCTGGATGTTGGTGAATTGTTTATATAGTTGTTGAGCAAAATGATTTGGTCTTAGTTATTAAAATATGTAAGCATTTGGAAACTAATTGAGGTAATGGTAGCACCTACCTGGAAGCTCAGTTGTGAAAATTAAATGAATTCATACATGGAAAATGCTTAGAACAGTGACTAGCATACATTAAGTGCTTAATAAATTAGCTGCTTTTATTATTTTACTATTATTACCCCATTGAGTTGACAAAGCCAGTTGTATCTACTAATATAGATGTAAATGTAGTTATCGTATGAGTGAAATATCTTTTATTACTGCTAGAAAAAGAAATATTGCATGATATTGTTAGAATGATTCAGTTTTTATCTTGGTGTTTGAATAATATGAGAGATTTTATTTCTTTGAGACACAAAAGATGCATTCTGAAGCTAACTGCTTTTGGTACACATTCTCTTTTTATTCAGGGCTGTGATGTAACTGAACAGCATACTGAATATGATATCATTCCTTTGCAACTTTCCTAATTCAGTTCTGCAAACAGGCCTGCTTAGCTGCTGAGCTTAAATTACATCTTTGTAATTTGTTCACCAGTAGCTAAGCTGCTAATTGAAGCAAAATAATTTTTTATTTTATTTCACTATTAATTTTGGATTGCTGTTTGACACAATTGTTTATGAAACGTCAATTTTGTAGTGTTTTCTTTGGCACAGCTTAATTTTTAACTAAGGCTCCCTCACCTACTGGAAATTTCTCGAACCGCATTAGCTAACACTTTTTTTTTTTTAATGACAAGAAGTGGAACTTGGTGGTCGAAAGTAATGATTAATATTACAAAATGTTGATAATGTAGGTGTTCATTTTTTTTTTATTAGTTTTGATTCTTGGTAATTTGCTGCCAAAGTCGTGTTGACAGTCTGTATTTATAGGACACTTTACTTCTGGTTGAAGGAGATACTTTGTACATTCATGAATGTATTCTTTAAGGTGACAAATTAGGTTTAGCCTTTTATTTTGTATTTGGAAAAAAGAGTGATGTATTTTCAAGGTTACTGTTTTGATTTAAATGGAAAATTAGGAGTTTTTGTTAGTTATAGGTAACCTATCTACCTGTCTTCCTTCCTTCCTTCCTTCCTCCCTTCCTTCTTCCCTCCCTTTCTTCCTTCCTTCCTTTCTTTCCTTCTTTTTCTTTCTTTCTTTCTTTTTTCTTTCTTTCTTTTTTTTCTTTCTTTCTTTTTTTCTTTCTTTCTTTCCTTTCATTATCTTTTTCTGTCTTTCTAAATTAATGATGACAAGTCTCCGATTGTTGGTTTGTAAACCAAGAAAGACTCCTAATGAAAACATTTTGTTCCTAAAAACCTTTCAGATTTTAATGAACCAAAGTCAAAAGTATTCTCCTTGCTCACTTTATTTTTGCATGGAACACAAAGAGTTAAAATTATTAGAAAAGTAAACAAAGAAAACTGTGCTCAATTCTCTGTATTTCTTTTGGCATCCCATTGAAGTGTGATCCCTGTGTAAGTTCACCATCTATTTTTTGTTTTACTGTGTGGTCTTTATCCATAGTAAGTTTCAATTAACTTTTAAGACCCAGTGATATTTTAGAAAAGTGGAGATGAACCACAATTCACAAGATGCTTTCTAAAACAGTGGCAACAGAGGCAGATTTTTTCTATTGATTGATTTCTTTTCAAAGTTGGTATAGGTTAATGTGTAACTGGGCATTTGAAACTGATGGCATTTCATCCTCTCACAGCAAACCTTCTGGCACTGTTGTGTAAGGATGTGAAAGTTTAACAATTCCTATTTTTTCCTTCATTTTTGTTATTATAAAAAATTATTCTTGAAAAAAACCTCAATCAGAAAGTCAACAGAGTATTAACAATAATTGTGATATTTTCATTATGCTCATTAGAGGAGAACGTTAAGAAAAGGGAGGCTAGTATATCAGAAGAATCAACCTGCTCCAAATATGTCAAATTTTGACAACTTGTTTATCAATTTCACTAGGTTTTTAAAGTTGAGATGAAGTTTGTGCTGTTTATTCTTTTACTTTTTTTCCTGTACAAGCATTCCTGCCACCTTAAGGGATTTATTTGCATTGGCAGGATTAATGTAAACATCGTTTTCTATTTTATTGTATTTTGTTGTTGTTTTTGTCGTTTCTTAGGTTAAAACCTCAACTTGCTTCACCATCAAATCATTTATTTAAATAATGTATTTGATATGCTTTCTCTCCCGCTCCCGCCCATCTCTGTAACAGGCCTCCCATCCTTACTGCTGATGAACACACTGGTTTCTTTAAACCACTGTTGTTTTTGTCACTCTCACAGCAGACTACCTTCCTCCCAGTGAGCAGATGCATGACTTACTATGGAGGATGAAGATAAGCCTTCTTCTTGGTGTTCCATTGTCTAGGTCCTAGACCAGCTGTCTATTAAAATGGTTTCACTTAAAGTAGTCAGTGCTGTTTATATGCTTCTGTGATCTCCCAAGTGATCCGGCCTCAATGAGCTTCACTCACACCGCACAGAGGCACATATTTAAATTGGGAAAAGAAGCAGAAACTTCTCCCTAAGCTGGTGTTAGAGAACCCCTTTCCTTTTAGGCTCGAAGTCTGGGTTTGCTGAACTGTGAACCAGTCTTGACGTGTGTACTAAATGTACATGGTAGAGATTTGATATGTGTGAAAGCTGGAGGGAGAACTTGTAGGCATTTTTTAAAAGTCTGTTTTATTGTTGACACTCTACATTGAAGATGTTCATCAAAATAGATTTATCCTGTTTTCCTATGTTGGATCTCATCAGAATGTCGATTTCTTGGACCATACTTTTATATAATAGTGTGGTGTGTGTGTGTGTGTGTGTGTGTGTGTGTGTGTGTGTGGTGTGTGTGTGTGTGCGTGTGTGTGCGTGTGTGTGTTTTAACAAGCTTTTTCAGTAACAAAAACTGCTTAGGCAAGGTTGGAGGTGGAGCTGCCTTTGACAGAGTTTCACTGTGTAGCTAACGTTATTACACTGAGGTTCTAGATTACTCTATTTCCAGAATTTTAGTTCTACTCCTTAGGAGAGGGAGAAGACTCTGTTTCACTTGTTTTTATTTCAGAAGTCACAGAAGCAGCAAGCACTTCTTTATCTGTGTTTATGTGCTGAAAAGTATTGTTCTGCTGAGGCCCCAAGGAAAGGGACAGAAGAAACTTCATGCTTCCTTCCGTCCCCAGAGTTTAACTGTTTCTGAGCAAATCCAGACTCATGCTTTCATTTTTCTATGCTTGATGTAGAGAAGATTCTCCATTTTGACTCTGCTGCCAGAAGCGAAGTGGCAGGTTGACATTTGGTAGAGATGTATTACGGAGGCCATGGGCCTTCAACAAATGATGTCCAGTCTCCAAAGACAAAAACATGGGATGCCTGGGAGACCATAGGTCATCTACTGTTTGGGGGGGCGTCAACATATTTTCACTGCAATATATCTTCAGTTGAGTATCATCATGGGCCCACTGATTTCAGTGGAACCAGCAGCCTCAGTAAAAAATAATATTGGTATTATCTAGA
The DNA here is from genome assembly GCF_003031525.2 of Neophocaena asiaeorientalis asiaeorientalis. Lineage (NCBI taxonomy): Eukaryota > Metazoa > Chordata > Mammalia > Artiodactyla > Phocoenidae > Neophocaena > Neophocaena asiaeorientalis. Next base: position 139,832 of record NW_020174788.1, read on the forward strand.
AAGACTCAAAATGAGAAGGTCTGATGTAATTGATACTCCTTTCTCCTCCCAAAACCAATTTTTTTTAAACAGGAAGGAAAACCCCATTAATACCTATGAATTTTATTCACCAAGTTATTTGTATTAGTTTAGCATGACAGAAAGCTAAAGTTGAAACAGGTTTTCAGGGATATTAAGAGAACACACAAAACATGTAGTGATAATAGGATTTCTCAGAAATGCATAATAGAATTTTTAGCACCATGTATGAGATCTAATCAGTTATTTATAGTGTCTCTGATTTTTTAAAGCAGTGATTGTAGTAAATAAAGCAGACAGATATAAGTTTTGGTTTTTAAAACATTTTCAATTAATGCATTTTCTCGAGTAAAGCAACTTCCTGGGTATTTACAAGGTCTTTTAAGATTGCAGGAATGCATCATCAGTGCATGCTAAAACTAATGGGTGAAAATTTAAGTCGGAATATGATGTTAACATAATCTAGATGATTTCCCCAGAAGATAGTTATGAATTACTTAAAGTGAAGTAGTAACTTTACAGTACACAAATCTGGCTGTGCTCTCTGATGGGTGGCAGGCACCCCCTTAACCAAATGGTCGGAGTTTACTGGCATTAGTGGAACGAGTTGACAGTGTGATGTGATACAGGGAGAAGAACTCAGCGTCATGGCTGTGGTATTCTGGCCCTGAATTACATAACTTTAGTCTAAGTCTGAGGAAACATTAGACAAACCCAAATTGAGGATGTTCTACAAAATATCTGGCCTATATTCTTCAAAAATGTCAATGTCATGAAATACAAAGACCCAGGAATATTCCTTATTGAAGGAGATATGACAACTGAATGCAGTGATTGGTATTGGTTTTGTTGTTGTTGTTTGCTATAAAGGACATTATTGGGTATTTGGTGAACCTCAGATGTTTAGATTAGATTATTGTATTGTATCAATGTTAATTTTGTGATTCAGATAATTGTGCTATGGTTATGTAAGATAATTCCTTGTTTTAAGGAAATACATACTGAAGTATTTAGGGCATGTCTGCAGTTAACTAATAAATGGTTCAGGAAAAGAAAACAGAGAAAGAAAGAAGAATAAAGCAAATTTACTAAAATGTAAACACTTGAGGCATCTGGGAAAGAGTATCTTGGAATTCTTTATATATCCTTACAACTTTTCTGTACATCTAAAATTATGGCAAAATAAAACATTAAAAAATATAGGGTTGGGCTTCCCTGGTGGCGCAGTGGTTGAGAGTCCGCCTGCCGATGCAGGGGACGTGCCCCGTTCCGGGAAGATCCCACATGCCGCGGAGCGGCTGCGCCCGTGCGCCATGGCCGCTGAGCCTGCGCGTCCGGAGCCTGTGCTCCGCAACGGGAGAGGCCACGGCAGTGAGAGGCCCGCGTAAGGGGAAAAAGAAAAAAAAAATGTAGGGTTATAACAGGCTAACCATATAAATGCGTTTGATGGGCCAATGGTAGAAAATGTTTTCTCCTTATGCAGGTACTTTTTTTTTTTTTTTTTTTTTTTTTTTTTTTTTTTAGACTCTCAACCACTGCGCCACCAGGGAAGCCCATGCAGGTACTTTTTGTCATTTTTAAATTTGTTGCAATTTTTGTTTTGTAATGGAGTTAGGTAACAAAGTCAGAGCCTGCTTTGAAGGTCTGCACGCATAGTGTCATAAGCTATGCTCCATCATTTACAGTTCTAAAAGTCTCAGGTTCATAAACAAGCACATTCTAGCCAACTATAAGTTAGTTACTGCAGTTTCTGTGTATCATAAAAAAGGATAGTCTCTGGTTAACTTAAGTAGTTCCATCACGAAGAAATTGAGTTATCTGAATGTGTGAAAGTAAGTTTGTTAACAATTTGAAGCTGTGTTATATTAGTACTATGCAGTGCTACATTGTTAAGTTAGTTAAAATGTATCCCCATGCAGAGCACTGCTCTATCCATAGCTGTGAGCTTTTCTTTGGCCCAGGTGTTAACATGTAGATCTTCCAGTAAGCAGAGGTCTCAAGGAAACTGCACGGTGACCTTAAGGAAAATGTTTGTACACATATTACTAAAAACAGACAAAAACATCTTGGCTGGTGAGGTGGCTTGGGACTCCAAATTTTGAGAGTCAGATGTAATTCTTCTTAGTTGAGGGAGCTAACTATGGCTTAACTCCCCCTGCCCCAACCCTGCCTGTCCCCCTGCATATGCGGGCGAGTATTACTGTTTGGGTCGTTATACACCCCAGAGAGCACATGTTTTCAACCTGTAGGCAGGAAGGATTTCCCCTGATGGATGAATCATCTCAAGACAGTGAATGGACTCATTAACCATACCCTCACTTGTTTTCTACTACTTACCTCTAGAATATTACATGTTGGAGTTGGAAGTAGTAAAATGAGGCGACAAATATGAATCATTTAAAAATAAAATCCATGTGCTTTTCTATATTTTAAGTCACTAGTATCTCAATCTGCTAAGCCTTCTGGGTTTTTCCTTCCCCATTGATTAGATTTATTTTTATTCTGAATTGAAGAGAGAATTGTGGTTGTCTTGACGACAGAAGCCCATCTCATACAAGGATCCAAAGATGTGCGTTATAATAAGGAGGTTGATGGGACAGAGAGGAACATATCCCCTTCCACTCAATTTGGGTTGATCCTTAACAACTGTCTTAAAACAATCAGCCCAGTGAGGCCTTTGGCTCTGAAAGCTAATTGGCCTTGCGGCAGTGGTGAATGGTCAAGAACTTGACTGTGGTAGTTTGTCCTGTGCTACTTGGTTCCATTCTTAGCTCAAATCGTGCCTTTGTTTACAGGCCATAGTGTATGAAGGCCAAGACAAGAACCCAGAAATGTGCCGAGTCTTGCTCACACACGAAATCATGTGCAGGTAAGAAATACCTTTTTCTTTCCCTTTAATTAGCAAAGAGAAGATGAATTTGTATCTCAAATCTAGGTGAATTCAGGTCTGTTTTTGGGTATATGTTTATCTTCTGTTAGACAATCTAAAAACTGTTAGATGTGAGTATTTGGTAGTTAAGTGTCAGGCATCACAGTGGTTCTCAATTATTTATTAGATTTCATCCTAAAAGACATACGTTCCAATTTGATATTGCATTGTTAATGGGCACAAAGCAGTGCCCTCTCCTTTTTCCTTTCAATTGAGTAAAATACAGTATAACCCTTCTAGTGTTAATATATGTGCTCAACTGCATTGCTAGTAAAATAAGAGTTCTATTGAGGTCAGCAGAAACCTCTGTTTGGATAAGACTTGAAAGTTATAGTTCCCCTTTTTAATTCTTCCACTTAACAATGTGACCATCCATACATAGGCATCATTCCTCCCCACACCAACCCAACATCTGATCTCTTAATCTTAGTTACCTTTTATATAACTATGACAGTGTAGCTAACATTTCTTAAATGTATCGAGCTTTTGGAAGGATGGCAAAGATGAGTCACTGAAAGGTATAAACATTCATGTTGTCCACAAATGAGTATCTTTATTTTTGTCTGAAGCTACGTTTGAAACCAGGCAAGCAGACCACATTCACTTCCATGGCCTCAGCCACCCCTCCACCTGGGAGAGAGTAAACCAGAGAACAGCCTTGTAACTTGCCGTTTAGGATTCTAATTCTTCGTAAAATAACACTGGCACTTTGCTTCTGATATATTCTGAGTAATTGGATAAAGCATGACAATGACACTCTGCATCAGGGAAGGGCTACTAATTGCTTTGTTAGCCACGCAGGCTCTCCTGGCACAAAGCATGCTTGGCTCCTGACGGTTACTGACCAAACCATTTAGGAGTTTCAGCTGCTGCTTCGGCGTGGGTGGGTTTATTTGCTGCCCACAGACTTGCGGGGAAAGCAATCTGAAAACTCTACAGGTGGAAATAAAATAGAAAAGAGATTAATGTGTTTCCTTAGTGAAGTCCCAAGTAGTAACTTCTTCTATATCTGTAATATGTATGTAAAAATTTCTTTTTCTCCCTTTTTAAAAAACATTCTGCTAATATATTATTCTAAAATATACAGGAGGTTCACAAGTTTTCACTTTAGTGATTTGTAAAACTTGTTAATTGTTCCGAAAACAGGTTGCTTCTCTCTAACTTTAAAGCAGCAACAAAATCCAAAAATATGGTCATGGATTTCTTAGAAGATATTATTAGGCAAAATTAGTGTTATACTGTATACAACAATTGCACAGCTAAAGCTGAGCTGCGCTCTTCAGAATAAAATGAGTAAAATCATGAAACAAATGACCTCCTTCGTATTACTATTTTTCCAGCCATATTTCTATTTCGTCTTCCCACAATTAGCATGTTGTTAGAATGAATTTTCCGTATTCTGTTCCATGTGATTCCAGCAAACAGGAGACAGGAAGATGGATCTCAACCGACAGACCAACTAATATCTATAAATCATAGATTTGCATCTCATATCTGTACTTGTTTGGACTATGCTAGAAATTATTCTTAAAATACTTAAGATATATTATGCCTTTCACACACAAGCCTACACTCTGTTAATGCAATTTATATTTTTCTTGTTCTGGAAATTCATTGGTCCAAAGTACTTTATGATGCTGGTTGATGTGCTTTACTGCTGACGTTCTTTCTATATTTTAGAAACATAAAAATAGCAAAAAATAAAATTCTCAAGCCACTGAAGGCAAATGATGTTTGTACTGCATGGGTAAGAGGGAAGAGCCATATTCAAAATGTCATCCTGCTAATGTTACAGATGATGGTTTTCCTGGCTGCCTATAGATGTGTAAGGGGTACTGTTTGTTTACCAGACCGCCATGACCCTATTACACAAGCCTGTCATCTATTGTGTGGCTAACAGTCTTTTAAATTGCAAATCTGATGCTCTTTAGGGGGCTTTAGGAAAAAAATTCTCACTTTCCACACCATCCTATTTCTCTTGATTTCTTGCCGGTTGTAAGTGGAAGTTGGGATGTGCTGAATTTGCACCAGGGGTGCAAATGCAGGCTCAATTATAAGCATAAAATTAGAGTCTGTTCACCATTAATCAGCCTGGCTAATTGCTATGCACCACCATTAACCATATGGTGTGAAAGACAGCTTGCTCTCCCCAAGATGAAATTTCTTCACTGCAGACATGAAATAGTGAGGGCCCTGGATTTTAAAATAGGTTGTTTTAGATATTTAATTTCTAAACAACTTTCTGCAGTGCTTTCTATCAAGGCTAACGGCACAATAAAACTTTGCATTTATGTCACAAAAGAGGTATATTTATAGTATGTTGGAGCTACGGGTGAAGGAGACACAGAGAATTTAGATCGACAGGAAAGGGCTTGGGATGATTCTGTTTTGTTGTCATCAAAGAAAAAAGAAAAAAAAATAAACACCAGGGAATTGTGTATTAGGTGGTTACAAATTTTTAAAAATCAGTTTTGTTCTGTTGAGAGGGTAACCCTATTGCATGAGCTGTCTAAAGGACTTACTGCCATGGGCTTGTTATTATTGTCTCTCTTTGAGACAAAACCCCTTTGACTTGATGGCATAAAACTCTTTCCACGGAATTCTGGGAGAGGTTCTGCATTTTTGGTAAACTGGAATTTATTATACCAATCATCATTATTAATTTTGCTAATACTTGGTGATTAAGCTCTTAAAAAGTATGGCCCCATGAAGGATTTTTAGAAGCAGGATTCATTCCACAAAGCATTTGATTATAAATGCATCTCCACATCCTGTGTTTAAAATGTGAATGGAAAATAGGAACTCTACTTGGTAGGTGCGTCCAGTTCCCAGCCCCCCAGGCAGGGCAAAGCAGATTTTCTCCCTTTCCAGTGAACAGGACAATTGCAAGGGATGGGTGCTGTATTTAGGAAGGCATTTTTTCCCCACTGTCAGTGCCTAACATCTTGTGGACCATGAGCTCCCAGGGCTAGCCTGGTCCCTTGATATGGCTTGTTCTTCCTTCCTCTTTGGCTGGTGTATTCTTATTTTTTTCCTTTAGATTCCCACTTACGCATCCCTGGTTGTTGGCCTGAGCGAGGTCCCCTTATTATTCATTCCTGTGATATCCTGCGCTTTTCCTTCATAGCATGCAGCACACTGTAATTGTGTGTCCAAGGCCTGTCTTTCTTTGCTGGACTAAATGCTCCTTGAAGACAAAGAAGTTACCCAGTTTTCCTCTCTGCTTTAGTTGCCCGTGTGTGAAATGGGGAGAAACTATTACTTCTCTCATAGGGTGGTTGTTAAGATTAAATGCTGTAATCCCGATAAATGCTTACCATGGTACCTGCCACATAGTAAGTGCCAAATGTCTATTGTCATTATTAATAGTAGCAGCAGTAGTATTAGTATTGATATTAATAGAAGCAGTGGAAGTAGTGGGAGCAGTAGTAGCAACATCTGCAGTGCCTAGTTAAGTACCTGGCACAGAGTTGCTCAAAGGGAAAGATGGTAAGAGAGTATTGAAAGGAAGGGAAGTGTCTACTAAAATGTTAACATGCTTTGTTCATTCCAGGTGTGCTGTTAAGGATATTTTCATTCATTCTTTTAGCACATACTATGTGCAAAGCACAGTGGAATGAAGAGCCAAAGAGGACTGGCCCCTATAGTAGGAGAGCTGACAGGTTAGCTTGGGAGAATGAGACTCATAAAACAGATAACTAGACAGCAGTGTAGAAAGGGTAGACAGGGATAAGAGGTGAGGCCAAAGACCACAGCTGCTCAGAGAAAGGTGGGTTTTAGCTGCAGGGATTGGGAGGAAGGTGAAACAGGACCCGGATTTTAGAGGGTGCATGAAGGAGCGTTTTGGTCCATTTGTTGGCAGTCCAGGCAGGATTTCTCTGGGGAGAGGTCTACAGATGGTGGGCCTTTGGCCTGGAGCTGGGCAGAGAGTCAGGGCGAAGGATAACCAACTTCTGAGGTCTTTTCTCAAAGGTGCAAAGTAAAGCTATGGGCTTACGTGGGATTGACAAGGATAGGTGAATAGAAAGAGAAGAGGCCATGGATACATCCTCGGGCAACAGTCTCATTTAGTGTGTTCGAGAATTAGGAAAAAGAACCTTGAGCATACAGAGGATAGAAATAAAAGGAGGGTGTTTCAAAGTCTGGGAGCCATCCATGTAATAAGTGTAGGGAGATCCAGATAGACTTGAATACTGAGAAAAGCACCAGAGAGCCGCTGGTGAACTTCAAGAGAGTACAATCAAGTTGGCGCTGAGGCCCAGAAGCCAGCTTTTATGGGGTTCAGGTGGCAAGGAGTGACGGCAGCTCTGGCAAGGGGACAGCTGGACAGTGAAGAAACCAACTCAAGAGAAAAGAAGGAGTGTGTCTTTTTTTAAAGAATGGAAAAACTTAAGTTGGTTAACTGAGGGAAAGAATGAGCTTATTACTATTAATCAGACTATTCAGATAACTCATATATCTCATTCTCTAGCCACTTTGGCTAAATGGGTAAGATAATCTTGCTTTTTGTTGTAAGGTTTAGAGATGGAGCTGATGCTTTCCTCCACTTGAGAGAGCCTCTACTTATGGGAAGAAATTCCATGTCCCTAAGATGAGGATCTGCAGGCCTCGTGACCAGGAAACAAGTATATGTTTCTTGCCGTGATTTGTGAAGTCATGTGTCAGTGCACTAGAGAGCTGCCACCTGTGTCATGCTGCTAAGGAAGAAACTCACAAGCTTGCTTTTCCCTGGACTAGCTTGTCCGAGGGATGCACAATCTTGCTGGGGAAAGGGCTGCTGTTCTGAGTCCACAGTGTACGTAGGACACGGGGTGCGGGGTCCCCACTCCAGTGATGGGCCACATTGCTCTCCTGCCACTTGGGTTGCAGGTTGCAAAGGGATGTGAAGTAGTGGGAATCCTGCCCTGTGACAAAGCAAATGAGGAAACTCCAAGCCCCCTGACAGATTCCTGCTTTAGGAAGCAAATGCCAGGTCTGTGCCTGGTACAGTGCCTGACAAACACAGTAGGAGTCTAAAGAACAGCATTTGAAGGGATGAAGATCCATCAGTCCCACAGTAATGAGGACATGACTGGCACTGTGATTTCTTCTGTTAACCTGGTAACTTTTCCCTTGAAGTGCTTTTGCATCTGTTGTTCCAGGTACTGTATTGTTTCAGGCCGAGACCTCTCCTGCCTTAAACACGAGTGAATCTGTTCTCCCTTCATTCTGTCCTTCTTGCTTAATGCCTGCCTTGTGTATGGTGCTGGTTGGTACCCACCTTTCTCAGTCCTTCTGAGTTCAGTAGAGGGGCATAGGGAGCAGTTCGGCTTGGAGAAGGGAGGAAAGAGAAGACAAGAAGGCAAGAAAGACCATCACAGGGAAGGAAGACAGGTCCTTGCTCTGCTTGGCTCTGGGTTAGAAGTAGGGAGCTTTAGGGGGTTAGATGCCAACTCAGCCTAAAGGAAGACCTTCCTTCCCCAATTTGCAGTTGAGTTTTAGTCTTTTAATAGGAAAATAATATTGCAATACAAAGCAGAAGACTGCAGGAGTACAGAAATAAAATATATATCCTCTATACTTCCCCACTTATTCCACTCCTTATAGGCTATTTCTTTGAAGTTTCTATTCATTCATTCAAAAAATACTTCCAGAGGGCCTACTGTGTGCCGCACTCTGTTCTAGTTGCTGGGGACTCAGGGATGAACAGAACAGTCTAAGACCCTTGTACTCAAAGACAGACAATAAATAAGAAGACAAATATAAATGACAATGTGATGAGTGCTAGGAAGAAAAGTGAAGCAGGATGAGGGGCTAGAGAGCTCTGGGGGTAGTCAGGGAAGGGCTTCTGCAGGCTGTCACTTTGTGCAGAAATTTGAGTGAAGTGAGGGTGTGAACTGGCTTGTGAGACTATTTGTCTCTTCCCCTCACTCCCTTCCTCTCTCTCAGTCTTTCCTTTTTTTCTCCTAGAAGTAGGACCATACCGTACATACTATTCTGCAGCTTGGCTTTCTCAGGTCATAATATGATGTAGATGGTGTGTACATAATATGATGTAGATGGTGTGTACAAACTTCTTTCCGTGATGGTGTGTACAAACCCACCTTCGTTCTTTTTAATGCTGCACACAGTTCCATATTTACATGTATATATGTACACACACATATATGTATATGTGTATATGAATATATTTTAAAAGTAGGCTTACACTGTAGACACTGTTTTGTTGCCACTCCAGACGCAGAGCAGATCCCAAGAATCCCATTTTGGGTATGATGACTACGTGATGCAGTGACATGACTTGAAAGGCAGGAAAGCAGGAAACCTGTTGGGCTATTTTTCATACTTTGTATAGGGTTTTATAAATGATAAATGACCTCCAGCCCTTTAGTCTGTTTTCCTTCTTCGTTATTCCTATTTTATTCCTATTCTATTAGTCCTATACACTTCTGTTCTTCGCATCTGCTTTTTTCCCTGGGTCCCTTGGGGCACAGCAGAGAGGGGTGGTTCTCACTTAGGCTGTGCTTCGATTTAGCTGGCTGCACTCCAGGGCATTTTTATCTTAAGGGGTTGAAGACAGTGCTTAAGGCACAGGGCATATCTGAGGCCCAGTGTGGCCCTTGCTTGGGGAGGTGGTCTGGTGTATGGGGTGGGATGGAGGTGAACGTTCCTTTCCTCAGCAGTGTCTGCTCAGAGGGTCAGCTTGGCTTCCTCTATCTGCTACCTTCCTATTTTCTTGGATTGTATTTTCCCCAGTACATTACATTCATTCATGAAGTCGTCCAATCCACCAACCAATATTTGAGCTTCTCTATTCTGTCTCAGGCCTTATGCTACTCGTTAGGTAAATAAAATTGACAGTGTGTTCCTTTATGAAGCATATGAGTTAGTAGGGGAGGGGGTGAGAGGAGACAGTGGCAAAAAAAAATGCAAATATATATGTAAGTACATAATTTGCTTTGTGTTTCATGCCCTGAAAGGAAAAACCAGAGGAACCTATCAAGTGTCAGGGCTAGCTTCTCTGAGGAAGGAAGAAGCCTAGAGACTGAGGCCCAAAGAGGGGGTAGAGGCTGGCTAACCAGGCAGGGCTTGGATGAAGAGCAGTGCAGGCCTGGAGGCCTGACCGGACCTGGGCCTGAGGTCAGACTGAGCGTGGCCCATTAGAGAGATTGAAATTAGCCAGTGAGGCTGCAGCTTGGCAAGTTGGAGGAGAGTGACAGGAGACTGGGAGGTGGTCTGCCCATAGATGTATTCTCAGTGTGGTGGGAAGCCTTTAAAAGGTCTTGGGTGGTGAAGTGACACAGTCCAATTGACATTTTGAAAAGATCACTGTGGCTGTCATGGGGGGGTGAAGAGTAGACACAGAGAGACCAGGTGGGAGGCCACTGCAGGAGTTAAAGCGAGAAAGTGAAAGTGACTCAGATGAGGGTGATGGCAGTGAGAAGGGAGAGAATCACATTGTCTTGAGATGTAGATTCTAGTCTGAAATTATCATCAGGTGGGTTGGAAGAGTCCCTGGAAGGCATTCAGTCCAGGCAGGACAATGGTGAGGGGTTTGACCAATAGGGATTTGCCCAGTCGCTGTTTTGAAAAAGAAAGGAACAAATGGAAAATAGAAAGGAGAAATAGGCCTTCCCATGCATTGCTTTTATCGCTGGGAAAAGACCTGGGCTCTGTCCCTGGGCTGCTTTTGGACATCTGAGCCCTCACACTTAGAGGTGGGTACCACAGTCGCCCCATTTTACACATGAGGAAACTAAGACTTCAGGAGGTGGAATAACTTGCTCCAGCTGCCACAAGCCACTCGGATTCCAGAGTCGGTGTGCTTAACCACTGTGCTCTTCTGGCAAAGCCCTTGAGATGTAGGTGCAGGGGAGTAGAGTTCAGGGAGGATAGAGTTCAGTTTGTAAATTATTATTATTTTTTGTATGCATTTCAAAGACTGTACTCCTCATTCCCTTGTTTCTTCATCTTAGGTATTGGGATCCTTTGCGCTTTCTATCCCCAAAGTACTAGTATAGCAGAACTCAGGCCTGGAGGAAATAGTTTCCTCTGAATCAGAAAAGGAAAGGCTCTTAAGGGAGTGGCATGGTTTTTAGCTGGGGCTTTGACAAAGGAGATACAATTCTTGCTGTTGTTTTCTGAAGATACGAGAAGCAAATCGAATGAGCACCAAATATGGAAGCCGATTCTCTTTTCAGAGATATAGTTACAGCCAGAAGAGAGACTTCCTAACTTTGCTGAAAGACTCCCTGTGCAGGCGTATATTTCTGGGTCCTGAAAATGAAGTTCAGTGTTTGTTTCTCTCTAGCAGCTCTCTAAATTTAGGCTCTATGATTCACTAAGTCGAATGAGTCTGTGTGTATGTTTGTGTGTGTGTGTGCGTGCTTGTGTAAGCAAGAGGGAGAAAAGTGCATATTTTATTTGTGGTGCAAGGCAATGTATAATGCTTGGATAACTCCCTCACCTCCTTGACTGATCAAATACGTGCTTTTATAGTGTGCCCTTGGGTATAGACTGGCCAGTGGACACATTTCTTATTTGCAAACAAGTCTCAGATGGATCGTTTTCCATTGACCATGGGTAGTTTTCAAAAACCCTAATTTTTCACTTTTTAGAAGCATCTCAGGTTAAGAAAAAACTGTCAACTTTAAAGTCACACATGGGGTGGGATTTTGATAGTAGGTGCTTTTCTTGCCCACGTCTGCCTTTTCTCTGACCTAATAAAGAGCGTCCATTGCCAGGCTTCTGCCAGGCTTTGGAGCAACTGTCCTAAATGCTTCCAGGAAACTTGCACAGTGACCAGAGCAGGGCACAAAAGCCAGAGGATGTGTGGATCTCTATTTTCTTTTATCTTGCCTCTTTGTCTCGATTATTGTGTTGTACTTTTATTCTTACATTCTGAACATGGTTCAAAAGCAAACAGTTACAGTTTTAGGATTTGGGGAAGGTTGTGGTTGAAGGAAACGTCTCCCATAAAAGAGGAAGGAGAAGAAAAAGGAATCCATTTAATACAAAATGACTGGAGGGGGAGAAATCACTCATACCTCATTATTGACGCGTTCCACACAATTAGTGTGATCTTGAGGGAAGAGTGTTTAAGCCACCCACAACCCTGAATATTCTCATTGGGTAGATGTAATAATAATGCATTTCACAGTGAACTCTTCCAATCCTGCGGGCAGTGATGGGAAGACCCCATCTTAGGGCTGTCAGTCCTCGCTCTGTGGGAGTCCCTCTCCCTCCCTCCTTTGTGCAGGGAGAGGTTAAGCCTGGCCATTAACCCATAGGTGACCCAAATAGAACGTTCTGTCTCAGGGATCCGTTGATTGCCAGGTATGGCTTTGTGGTAATTCTAGCATTTGCAACCCAGCAATTTGAACCTTCTGTCTGCCTAAATGATGATTTTACATGGTAATGGTTGTACTAAATCCTCTTGCTTTTGCTCCATAGCCGCTGTTGTGACAAGAAAAGCTGTGGCAACCGAAATGAGACTCCCTCAGATCCAGTGATAATTGACAGGTAGGGACCGCTCTACTTTCTCTCGGTTCTTTTTCCTCATTATAATGAAACACCTGTCTTGCGTGGCTCATGGGTGAGGGTTAGGAAGGCATGTGGCCGAAATTTGCCTGTTGGTCATGACTTCAGCTGCGCCGAGCTATTGCGATTCCTGGGAAAGCCATATGGGATGTTCTTTGGAGGCCTGTTTTCTTGGATTGCTCCAGTTTTGTGTCTGATTCACGCTCCTAAAGGCATATTTTCTTCTTTCTTGCCTTTCTGTGGCTCAATCCTCGCGCTGTGCCAGGAAGCTTCAGAAATAAAATAATAATAGTTTGTGATTTATGAAATGTGGTTGGGTGCTTATAAATATTTAACTTTTATTTGAAAAATGTTTGAATCATTATCACTTTTAGCTACAGTAGTTCTGTTGGACGCAATCCATCTACACTTTAAGGTTTTATTTATGCATAAAAGCAGTTTTAAAGAGATCTGTGAACCAAGATTTTCTACAGTAATTTCCCGTGTTTGATTGTAGCTCACGCTGCCTTGTAGTTGATTAATTTATCCTGCTTGTCTTAATTATTGTGTTTTTAAACAGATCCATATTACTAATCTGACATGACCAAGTAAATCACTGTAGAACAATAAATCTGTTTTAGTTGTTCGGCGCAATTTTGAGTCAGTGTGTGCACAGATTATGCAAAGTTGCATTCCAAATATTCGTTTTATATTTTAATTATTGAAATTCATTGTATGGAAACATGTATGATAAACCATTTGTTACATAGCGTTACTCATTGGGAGTTAAATGGCCTGGAAGGTTTATAGATACTGTCAGTTGTCAGCTAGGACAAGAGCTAGCACCCTCCGTTAGCTGGAAGAGTCTTGCAGGTAAGACTGACTGATCCCTCATTGAGGAAATCAACAGCTGAACAAAAGTCCCTTTTGGGGTTTGGTAATAATGATTTTTGACACCTCCCCCCTGCCCCGCCCACCCATCTGTCTTTCCAATTCTTTACTTTTTGGAGGCTTGCTCTGTCATTTTTCAGTTGACTGAAAAAGTGTTTGCTTTACTGTAATTTGTGACAAAACATCGGTTGTTGATTTTGACTTATGTGATTCTTCAGGCTTAAACCCAATTTTGATTGCCAAGTAGCTTTATAAAACTTACATTTCAATCAGATATTTTACCTAAATATCTTTCACTAATACTCACCAAAGACATATATCTTTGCTTGATAAGTGAGGATTAATATCTTTGATTCAAACTTAAAAACATCAACGGTTTAGTGTGTAATGAAGTTGTATGCTGCCTATAGAATTAGCATAGCATGTTTATCTACAAAAGCAGACATGCCATTATGTAATTTCTTTTTTCTGCAATGGCAGATAAATCTTCAAATGAATAAGATAAAAAATAAATATAACCTTTGTTGTTTGTTTCACTTAAATACCTCTCTTCAAAATGCCATTTTTTATTTTAAGCAGATTTTACTCTTCTGTCAAAAAGAAAGTGTTCTGATCAAAGGACCAGCCCAAATATTCCCCCAAACTTTGAAACTATCAACATTCGGTTCTGCCACACAGTTTCTTTTGGTTCAGATGATAAGAACCTTACTTTGCCACCCGCAATGAAAACACTTTTTTTTTTTTGCTTTTGAATGGGTTAAGCTTTTAAGTTCTTCGTTTGGTTTTAAGCCGTGACTCTGATATAGAAGGTTGATATGACTGTGGTTTGAATAACATTTGATTTTGACCTGTTTCTGTGGGTTGCGATGGCATAAGAAACTTGACTCAGCAGCGCTGTAATTAGCCCGGCCCGTGTTTTTGAAACAGGATTGTGTTACCTGGATTGCATTAGTGTGGCTTCTATTGTTGCCGCCTTGCATCTGTCCCAGTAGGGTACTTAAAACCTTTTCTTGGCTGGGGTAGTTCAAACAATTTAGGCAAAATAAGTATGCACTTTATACTGTCGGTGGCTTTAGAGATATTACTCATGACATTTATCCTTTTCATTTTTTCTTTTTTGGTTTGACAAAGTAGAAAACGGTGTTAGCCAATCTTGGTCTCTTAAGAGAGGGATACTTGAAAAACGGCTGAAACCCAGGGTATCTGCATGAGTCCCAACATATGTTTATTTGCTGGCTGTTGCCACTGTCTCCCGTGAACCGTCTTTTCAAGCAGTGATGCCAGCTGATATGCACAAACCCATTTAGCTATTTTTATTTGCATCTGAGTTTTCAGAATTTATTTGTCCTTCAGTCTGCCAAAGGTTTTAAAAGCTCCAGTCCTGTCTGTGCTGATATGTGAAACTTCCATTTTTAACAACAAGCGAAGAGAATAACAACAGGAAAAGAACTTACACAGGGAAGGGCAAAATAGAAAAGATTTTTCAATTCCATAAAATTACTGCAAAGGGAAAAAAAAATGATGACAACCGTGTTTGAATTTCATACTTTCCAATTTGATTCTATATTACCGATTGCATAATATCTGTGTTACGTGCTTAGGGTTTGATTTGCTTTCAGATTTATGGATGCGAATCCCTGCATATTTTGTAAAAATAGGTTATGGGGCCTGCATTCAGTAGCAATAGTAACTGTTTTTACAAGATGCATACAATGTGCAATTATAGAGCTGAGGGTACAGGCAATCCTTGTGTGAGGATTTAGCATAGGTTTAACACGCAGTCACCTTTTGGGCACCAATAATTTTTAGTTCCCTTTGCTTGTCCTTCGGGTTTTGGAAGAACAGTGCTATTTTTATCAGTCAAAAGACTTTTAGCAGTGGTTATTCAGGAAAACTATTTATAGGATTGATAGAAGAGGCTTTCTGGTCATACGGCAATGGTACAGGGTAAGCTATTTCTGTGTTAAATTTTGGCTGTATTTTTTGCTGCCGGTGATTTGGGGACATCAGGTCGGCATACTCTATCAAAAAAGTGAAATTAACAAAATCAGCATTTATATACTGTGATTTAGAAAATGTGTTTCTACTTTCTTCTTTTATATTAGCGTGCGACAAAGTAAGAAAAATATGACCCCAACTCTTTTTACGATTGTGACAATTTGTCAAGTCACTTCAAACGAGTTTGGAGGAAAATTTCTGTAAACGTACAAAGTGGGCATCTGGAGTTGACTGCCAGGTTGTATTTCTGCCTAATGCCAAATGGCTTGATTGAGAATTATAAAAATCCAGGCTGTGCCCAATGATCTAGATATCTGGGCTGTGTAGACATGGGAAAAGTCAAATGTGTTATGTTTAATACCTGATGACCAGGAACTAATAACAGCAAATTTCATTATCGTTGAGGTAAAGGGCTATGTGTGGTAATTATTGTTAAAGTAAAAAGCAAAAAATGACTTGCAGTTATTGGATTAAGGTGGAGATTGATTTAACATATTCGCGTAGCAACTCATATTTGAATTTAAAAGGTTTGCAATAAAATTCATGTTTAGAAATTGAATAAATTGTAGTTTTATTAAAACATTGGATATCCTTGTGTCCTAACCTTTTTCATAGGAGTTATCTTAGTTCAATAAATAAAACCTCATTAGGCTATTCCCATTTCAACGAGTTTATTAAATTTTGCAGGAGTAATTAGCATAAGCTGGGCTAATTTTTCTGGAAGACTAATGAGGGAGGTTCTTAATTAGGTTTACTTTGTAAGAATCAGAAACGATGATAATGACAAAAGTCACATAGGGTAGTCTGAATTGGGAACCCAGTTTTTCTGAATTCATAAAAAGACTTCCATTTTCTATGTGGAAACTTATTTATAAATGCTTGAACTGAATATATTAAGTGTGCATATACTGTTATTCCTTATCTAGTTAGTTAGGATTGCTGTGCATTCTAGATTTGCTTCACAAAACTCTTTATTTTCCTTTGAGCAATGACATGGATGAATACAGATGGTCTTAACAAAAACATTTCTTTCTCCGAAGTATGCTGTAGGATTCCTTTCACATAGAGCCCTAAAGTTTCCGGCCAGATTTGTGTCACTTACTTCCAGTAGGGCAGGATAGGGGATGGCTCAGTACTTGTTTGTTTGTTTGTTTTTTTCAATTTAAGATCTGTGTGATTGATGAAATAATTGGATCACTAAATAAAGGGAGAAAATAAGAGCCCAATTCTTCATTTCTTTGTGCTGTGATCATGAGAATTGACAAGTGGACTGTTTTCTTTTAATAGATAGAAATAATAAAGGATGAAATTCCTCCTCAAATTATCTTCTCCTGTCTTGTGTGAATTTAGACATAGTCCTTTCGGGGTATAATGTGGCCTGAGTAACTGGAGAGTTTTGGATCCCTCACGGCCAATATTAAAAACATGGATTTTTAAAGCCTGCCAACTAATATCCTTGTAAAGATTTTGGGTTTGCTTAGTGCAGCTTTAACAGATTTGTCTTTCTTTTCCATTTATAGGAATCTCTGTATCTACATTTGAGATGTAAGCCCTGACATGCAACATTTAAAAAAAAATACATGAGTTTTGTAACATGAAGAATTTAGCCTGTTCGGAATTAGCTCTTTAGGCCACACTTACCCAAGGGTCTCCTAAAAAGAAAAAAAGAAGTGTATATTTGTTTTTTTCTAGGATTTTCTAAAGATCTTTCACAACTCGATCACTTTCACCTAGGTGACACTAAATGTGTTTTCTTTACGATTGTTGTCTGAAATAGAATGTTCAGGACTGAAAATATTGGAATGGCCATTTTACCTGTTGAATTACGTCAGGGTTGTTCAGAGAAACAATTTTATTTAAGATCCATTCTTCATCTAAGAGGTTTAAATGCTGTACTAGGACTTTTCAGAAAAGCGCAGTGTTGTCTTATCACCAAGCTAAGTTCTTGATTAAATCGATCCTGATGTGTTTATGTAACATATATATTCATTTGTATAATAGGAAAACAATAGTAAAACTTTAGAATTAGAATATAATTGAGGTTTTTTTTAAACATTGAGCAGGGTGAGCTATATTCTAATTCCTATATCTAGAATCCTAAAATGGTGAAGGCATCAGGTTTCCTCGACAGTAAGTGATTTCCCTGTCCTTTATAATCAAACTTAAATCTAAAAATTCACTAAAAGTTTTTCCTTTATTTTCTGAAAAAAAAGTCCTCAACTAACATGAACATAAACATACTTTTATTAAAGTTGCAGATGAGGCTTTTAGTCAGAGTTTCATGGCTTTATTTCATTGACCTTTCAACTCATTATTTTGGTCTTCATCAGTTTTTAGAAGGACCAACCACTAAACATAATCGCTCTGTAAGGTGCACAGACAGCTATCTGGGGCTCAAGGAACCAGAGGTATCGATGCATTTCTCAGACTTCTGATATGACTTTTATATTGCCTGATTTCCTAACTTTGAATGCTCCATTAAAATAAAAGGGGGAGGAATTCACCCTTTAAAATTGCCGCAGGCAGGATAATTGCTGTCTTCTTGGTTGGTTTGAGAGGTTTGTGTTTTTCCAAAAGTGGAAAGGCAGCACTGACCCTGAGCGTGAATTTATGGTTGTTTATTAATCCTACCGTATTTAAACATTTGTTTCCTCAGTGGGAATTCATATGTGATTATTAGCGATGAGACTTATGTGAGAGACTATCATTCTAAATTTTATCACATATCAGATAATACCGTTCTGAATATGAGATGAGCCTGTATACTTGTGTGCAGTTTGCTACCGTGGTAAGACAATAATGAATACAAAAAAAAAAGAACATAACGAATACAATCAGCTAATAGCAGTCTATATTCCATTTGCTATCAGCTCTTCCCAAATACACAACCAGAATACATTCAAATGGATTGCAAACATGCTGACAATATATCATAATGCAAAATACTTTTACATGGTATAATACTACTGCAGACACCGTATAATGAACAACAGTGGTTTTCCTGTAAAGGAAATAATGGCAGCAACTTCCAAGAAATGTATTTAACGGAGCTTCAGAGAATCAGCAGTGCATATGTCTAACTGGCCTGGGTGTCAGCCCATGGTGTGGGTTTTAAATCCCATGTCATCATAACTTTGCTTTTGTAACAGTTCTGGAAAAATACAGAAAAGCAGTACAAACTCTTCTGTGTGTCATCTAACAACTTTGCACGGTCTGTGATGAGAACATATCATTATATTAAATATGCTTTTACTTTTCTAAAATAAATTGCTTAGAATGGGGGAAAAAACCCAAATCCCTCCCCAAATGCAAATCTCCATTGATAAATTTTACTTGTTTTTCCTTACTGCAGGCACCTGACCAAACTCTTTAATAAAAATTGACCAGATTTAAAAAACTCTGTTTAGAGGCCCATGCATATAAAGAGATGGCATTTTGGTCTTTTTAATTTGCATCAGGTATTATCTGAAATAGACCATTAATTTTTCCTTCTCTCTCCTCCCACCATCTCATCCCTCCCTTTACAAACCGTGTAATTGTATACCATCCTGGACAATATAAAAGTGACCTGAATACTCCAATTGCAATCAGTGAAATATGGTGAACAGTACAGGTTTGTCTTTGGTTGCTTGCTGCCTTTAAAGGTGTGTGTAGATGGAGATAAATCTCCCTCGCAAACTCTTTCTCCAGTTACAAGCTTTTGTCCAGAGGTAAATGAAGGTTTTAACGTTACAGTACTTATTGTAATAGAATTTTAATTGCCTTAACCCTGCTAATGTGTGAAGCTGAGTGTGTGTGTGTGTGTGTGTGTGTGTGTATTTTTCATGAGGAGGGGAATCAAGCCAAAAAAAAACCCTGCATATTTTTCATGGGGGGAGAGGGGGTCACATATGGTAAATGATGCAAACTTAATGAAACTGGTTCTGGGGAAGAGAATGCCATTGGTGTTTCATCCATGTAATGTATATTCCACTTTCAGTGGGAACAGAGTGATCCTCAGTGTGCTTTGGGGATTTTTATTTTTGAAGGTGAAGTGCTTGGTTCCAGGTCCAAACTTGCCTCCAAACCCTACTTGGAAAGATGTAACTAGACAAGCTGGCAAATTATATAGCTTGATCCCACACAATAACCTCTAAAATGGCACTCGGTAACTATACCATCCTGCTAACTGTTTGAGGCACAATAGTTTTGTAATATAATATAAAGTAATAGTGTTAGCCAACACATCTTTAATAAGATATTGTTCGTGCCTTTGCCATATGCTACAGAGCAGCCTCTCACTCGGTGGGCCTTTTGATTCCTCTCAATAAGATTATTTCAAATACTCTAATCCTGAATCATTGACATGAATACAAAAGCCTAGTGACATCTAATAGATGCCTCTTAGCTTTGCTTTTCCTCTTGTTCCTTTCCTTTTTCTTCTCTTTTTACCTGACAAAAAGCTTATAGACACTTGGGCTCTGTCTCTCAGTAGCAGCATGGGGGGGGGGGGCTCCTCATGAGATATAAAGGAGGAAAAAGGACTGACAGAGGCCCGATAAGCTACAGAGTGAAGGGCCATAGATTAAAAGTAAATGCCAGTAAATCCTACCCTGTACACTTAACTCGTCCTTTTATTGTTTTCTTTAACACTTTCCATGCCAGGAGAGGGAAAAAAGAAAATAATAATCACATTGCACGTGTCCATTTTTAATCTGGACACGGTCACTATACGTATTGTATAGTGTTTTGGCAAGATTCTCAAATTTTGGTTCATGTCAACGTTATGGTGGTTTAAAAAAATGCCCCTTTAATCAATATCAGGACTCCCTCAAGAACTTTTTTTTTTTGCTCATTTGCTGCTTGATTGACCAAATATTGATACTATCTATGTCTGGTGGGGCAGTAGGTGAGTAGGTCAGAAGAGCCCTTCTGTAGGGTATGAACACTCATGACATGGCATTTCCAGGTTGAAGTAACTTTTTCTTTTCTTTTTATTTCTTTTTATGTTATTCATTTATTTAATTTTTGGCTGCATTGGGCCTTCGCTGCTGCACACGGGTTTTCTCTAATTGCTGAGAGCAGGGGCTACTCTTTGTTGTGGTGTGAGGGCTTCTCATTGCGGTGGCTTCTCTTGTTGCGGAGCACGGACTCCAGGCGTGCAGGCTCAGTAGTTGTGGCTCGCGGGCTGTAGAACGCAGGCTCAGTAGTTGTGGCACACGGGCTTAGTTGCTCCATGGCATGTGGGATCTTCCCGGACTAGGGCTCGACCCTGTGTCCCCTGCATTGGCAGGCGGATGCTTAACCACTGCGCCACAAGGGAAGCCCTTTCTTTTCTTTTTTAATCAATGAATTGGAAATGATCAAAGTGAAAGATCAGGATATCTTGTTCCATGATGGTAGCTGATGCTTTTTTGTGTGACCTTGCTCCCTGCTGTGCCCCAAGCGTTGCCTGCGCTGGACGGTGCCTTCTACACAGGCTGGAGGTGAGACTGAGGCAGCAGAGTGCAGGCAGAAAACTTGGCTAATGGTCAGAGGTTGTTTGCCCTCCACCTTCCTAAAGCAACCACGATTTGACTAAAGCTTTTTCTTTTTTCTGTCGAAAGGTCAGACTATCATGCTACTTGCAATTTATTTATCATTGTTCAATAGAACAATAACTTCTCCCTATTTTGAATATGCTTTCCATTCATTAGTATTCTGATCTGTTAGTAGTATCTTAAGGCATCATTTCTGATAGTCTTGGATGCACTGTTGGTTGAAGTCCCCTCACAAAAGGAAAAGTTAGTTTGAAGAACCCTGGACCTGTGTCAGGTTTGGTTCCTCTCACATGTACACACACACACACACACACACACACACACACACACACACACGTTAGAAAGACAAAAACAAAGATGAAAAATGAGATGTCTCTTTTTTATTTATTAGGAAGTTCTTTAGAAAAGAAAGTTGGTTAAGAGTTATCTTTGAAGCTATTATAATGTTGAAAACTTGTGTTTCGCTACACGGTCTTTTTTTCTTAAAGCCAGATTCTAATCTCAGGTGTATGGCGTACATCTCAGAATATCTTTCAAAAAATTGAGTACTTCTTTCTGTGGCTATAGGAGTGGGAATGTCCTCTTCTGGCCGTCCGGCATGTTTTCTTGAAGACTAGCATCTGAATCCTGGCCTATGAGCACCTTAAAACAAAAGAAACAAAATGCCTGACCATTGTGAATTTAATAGTAACTTACATCTGAATGGAACTTGCAAAGTTATTGGTGGCCTTTAAGGTGTAGTATTTCAGAGAGTTCTCTTCACACAAATGTTAGGGCACAAATTAACTCCATTTTACACATATATAAACTGAGGCACACAGCTGAAGGAACTTTATTAGTGACAAAGCAAGTGATTAGAATATCCGTGTCCTAGCTCTCAGCCTGATCCTTTTCCTTTTCAATTGCGCAGCTGAAATAAAATACGGTTTTCAGTATTTCACGTAGCCTCATTTATTTTTCTTGGAATCCACATTTCATCCTTTCCATGAATTAATCTAAACCTTTTTACCTAAACAGTTTTCTAGTATATCTGGCACTTAACTTCTGGGATTAAAAATAATAGTAATAATATAACATAAATTGTTGTACTCATTGCTAGAGCAATATTTGAGTTCTTGTGTCCTCATTTAATTTGATGAGTAAACCATTGTGTGTTTCACTAGGGGAGAAAACAGGCACTAATCCAAAGAGAAAACTGGGAAAAGGCAGAGTATAGTGGAAAAGGCCTAGAATTTGGAGTCCATTGGCAGGAAATCAAATTCCTCCATCGTTAATTCCCAATACCTGAGCCTCATGGGGTTCAATTTTTTTCATCTTTGAAATGGGAAGATCATCTCAATTTTGAAGAATGGTGTGGGTTAAAGTACCTAGCACAGAGTTCGGCATATATTAAGTGCTTGAAATCAGGCAGCTCTTGCAATCTGAATGTAATATATTCCATGTGGATTGTTATTCTTAATGTGATGATTGCCTTGGTACTTTCTAATAAGCAAAATTACCTTACTGAAGTTTATCATGGTGACTCAGTCCTCTTGGTGAGGAGTTACTCATTTTTTTTTCTTTCCACAAATATTAATTTAGCGTCTACTATATGCCATGCACTGTCTTCAGGGTTGGGGATAAAACAGTGAATAAGACACACATGGTTCCTGCCCTCATGGAGCTTTTAGTGCCTCAGAGTTGAAAAAAAGAAAATTGGAATAGTAAGTGTAGAAAGGATATATTGATTTTTTAAAAATAAAATAGGAGAATGTTATTTCAGATAGATAGAGATCATGGTGCAGAGGAAAAATATCCCTGGGTTCAAAGTTGCCTGTTAGCTCTTACTCAGTGGTATTGAACTTGGGCAAACTCCGTGGTTTTATTGCACTCCTCTGAGGCAGTCTACACATTGGTTAAGACCACAGGCTGTGGAGTCAGACTGCCTAGGATCAAATCAGACTGCTCTGCCAGTGATAACTTCGGGCTGCGGTCAGATCACCTCACTTCTTTAAGCACCAGTTTCTTCATCTGTAAGACCAGGATAGGAGTAGTAGTTCCTACTTTATAGGGTTGTGGTGAGGAATAAGTAGATAATGCATGGAGAGCACTTAGCACAATGCCTGGCACATAAATCACATTCAATAGAAGGTGGCTGTTATTTTTTTTAAAAAGGGCTGGAATGAAAAGATCTCTGAGATGCTTTCCAGCTATGAAATTCTGATTTGAGTTCCCTCTGGTATTGCTGAGGCTGATAAACTCTTTAGGAGGTAGACTGTAAACCCCAGCGGGCAGTGGTTTGCGTGTATTGGTTGCTGCTGTATCCCAAGCACTGAGCACATTTGCCTCACTGCTGTGTAGCAGGTGCTTAGAGTATCTTTTTGTGAAATGAAAGAATAGAACTAGAAGTGGAGTTGTTGAATCTGGTGGTCTCATCTCTCTGCCTAAAGACAGGCTTGTTATAACTACACAATAAAGTGAAATGGCACTGCCATTAAAGAATGATGAGAAACAGAAAATGTAAGATAAAATATTAAATTTGTTACATTTAAAAATGTTAATCTTCACACGATTACCATGCAAATCCTCTCATTGCCTGTTTAACTGATCAAGTAAATCACAGAGCAGACAAGTGAAAAACCCTGCTGTTGACATTCGCACAAAGCACATTTTCAAGAATATATTCTGTTAACTAGTATGTCTGTTACACACGATAATGTGAATTTAACACACGCGCGCGCACACACACACACACACACGCACACACACACAGTATCCTTTGCAAGCAAGCAGATTTCAGAGAGTTTGGGGGGAAAGCTTTATTTATGTATAGCAACTTGGTAATCTCCCATTATTATATCAAATGTGAAATCAGTGTTAGGTAACATATGTTTCAGCAGTGCCTTTGTTTTATATGACGTTAGAAGACTTAAGAGTTCACTGTTTTTTCTTTCAGGCAGGTATAATATTGATGTGCTACTCCGGTGATTGAAGGGTTAATGAATCTCCCCCCTCCTTCCAACGGCCCCTCCCCCCGTCCCCCACCCCAATCCCATCATGTGCCTGGTTGACTCTGAAAGAAGGGGCTTGAAGTTGCCCACAGGGCATCCCTTTTCCCAGCCTTCTCCAAGGCCACCTGGGCAGATGGGAGCTTGCCTCCTGTCCTTAGGACACAAAATCCAATCAGGCGCTGTGTCTGCTGGTCTTCCTGACCTGTGTGCAAGCTGGGAAGAGGGGGAAGAAGCAGAGGCCATTCACTGTTTGATAGGCTGCATCTTTGTGGCTTTGGGGGCTCCTGCGCATTCTTGAGGAAAGAAGTTCTCCCTTATTTTCAAGATAAGGTGTCATTCATGAGAGCAATGTGCTGAACTAATCAGGTTAATTGGGAGGCCCCGGATTGTCCTTATTGAGCCCCTCTCTTCTTCCTGTTAAAGGCAGATAGTGCAGACAGATAGATTACACATATTTTAGTTTTCCCCAAGCCCATGAAATCTGTAGGCGTTCGGGGAACGTAGCTTCAGTCGAGTGTCATTCAGGCTATCAGACTGTCGGAGCATGGGTTCTTATAGAGCAGCACAGTATTAAAACAAAACACAAAAAATAAGCTCTTCAAAGGTCTGATATCTTTTTTGTTTTCTCTTAATGTTGAAATAATGTCAATGTTTCAGATCAGCCGGAATGACTATTTGTTCTAGAATCCAGATGGATTCCTCGCTGACTATTTTATTTAAAATTGAAACTTAAAAAAAAAAAAATCTCATCGTGATATGCCATCATTGACAAGGAGTTTCTCCGGCTGTGTTTCGATTCTTCGGTGTCCAAGCCGGACACTGGGGGCTGTGGCCCTGACTAATGGCATCTCAGCCTCCCCTTGGAGCTGCAGCATGGAGAGAAAAGAGAGCTGCTTCCACCGGATTCCGTGAAGGGCGGGGATCCCTCCTCCTCCTTCTCCACTCCAGATGATTTGTCATAGTTTAATTTTAAACACTGTCATTGACTATTCTTTCTTTCAATCCCACCTCTTTCCTCCTTTTTTTTTTATCTTGGAAGTTCCAGGAATGACTTTAATTATCTCCACAATCAAATTCTCATTGCTGCCTCTGTGAAAGTGTGTAGTCATAGATGGCAGGGATTATTTTCTTTAGCACTTGGGGATAGAGAAACCGGTTGTTTCAAAATGAGAACCAGCTGCTTCCACAGAGCCCTATTTAATGGGGAGCCACTCTGTACACAAACCTTCACTCAGGTCGGTCATTACGCCAAGCCCCAAATCAGCGGTGTTTGGTGTATCACCCTTTATTAAATGTCAGCCGAGGAGTGATTTAGCCAATAAGATAATAATAATAATAATTTTTAAAAAAACACACCCCATGTCTTTAATTTGCTTCTGCCGAACGAACACTTGGATTTAGAAGGAGCACATCTCAAACTTCCTCCTATGGTAATTATACTGTATACTAGTTTACCACTTCTCATAGATGCCGTGTGTGTGCGTGTGTGTGTGTGTGTGTGTATGTGTGTGTAACTTTAACCCTCTCTAAATCTAGAAAATAAAATTAAGCTCCTCTTTCAACATAATCTTTCATTTGACAAGCACAGTAGATAGATGAAAGGTAGATAGCCAAGTTGTGGGTCCCATTAATAGAACCAATTGGAGGGCAGAGATAACTGCTATTATCAAACATCTTTTATGCCATCCTATAAAATAACGATGAGGGTGATATACCATTATATATTTTGCTGTCTTTCTAGCTTGTAGAAATTGGTTTGTTGTCATACCATGTTAATCTCTAGCAGCACCAGATTCGATTTGAAATAAGGAAAGTACTTTCACAGTTAACTGTACAAAATACTTTTGAAGCATACAAAGAAGGGGGAAAAAAGCATAAAAGACACGTAAAACCACAGTAGATATTCACTTATGGGAATGATTTGTTTTTGAACCTGGGTTGCATTTTTATAAGATAACCTAAAATTGGGGCTGCAACATTTATTAAATCAGGGTTTGAATGATTAAAAAAAAAGAGCAGCTTCATAAAGATTTTTAAAAATCTAGTTTAACCAGATTTTGTCTTACAAAAGTGAGGGATTACTTTGCATTATTAATAAAAATATATGGCTACTTAAAAAAATTATAACATGCTTTTAAAAATTTTTACATTGACATTAACACCATAAAATAATGTGAAAAAAGGACAAAAATTTAGAAATTTATTCTCACAGGGAGTTTGATCTGTAAGCTGAACACTGATATATATGCTTTTACTTGTTTTGTTTTTAGGATTTCCATATTGAAACATAGTTTGTGGAAAATCTTACCTAATGATTTTTTTATTTCTTTGTTTACCAACTACTTTGATTATGTAATATCCCCTTAGTTCAAACTGTAATTCTATTGTATATTTCCTCTATCTGTATTTTTTTTAAATTCTGTGGGTTTTTTAATATAAAAAACAAATAACTGTTATATTTCCAGTCACTCAAATTTGAACTGAATTTTACTTCCTGTTTCAAAGGTCAGGGCAGGCTGACCTCAACAGCAGTGTGGAGGCTGCTGAATTATTCATATCATTGACTTTGTGTCAGCTTCCACATTTGTGGAGAGGGATGTTTTATTCATTTATCTCATTTAGGGTTCTTCTCTGCACCTGTTTCTACCATTAAGTACCCTGTAATTTGCATTTGATGCTAATTTAGTTTCATATCAGCCTGGTCCCCCCTTGTTAATTTAATTTTCTAAGACCCTTTTCATTACAGTAGAACTGTTTTCCTCTTTAAAGCAAACATCTATACAAGTAATTGTATAAACTGCCTTTTAAATAATATCTTTTAGAAGATTCCATCGTTTAATTCCTTAATTCCTATAATTAGCCATGGT
Organism: Neophocaena asiaeorientalis asiaeorientalis; assembly: GCF_003031525.2. Classification (NCBI taxonomy): domain Eukaryota; kingdom Metazoa; phylum Chordata; class Mammalia; order Artiodactyla; family Phocoenidae; genus Neophocaena; species Neophocaena asiaeorientalis. The sequence continues at coordinate 166,542 of NW_020174788.1, forward strand.
TTGATTAATGTTTCAAAGGGTTAAATTAAAATGCAGAATTACTCAAATGCATGCTTGAATAATTTCTTATATACAGTAGTGTTAGTGTTTCGGTACTCTTCCTGATCATTCTCAGAACAGTACGTCTTAACAGCAGTAATTTTCTTTATTTAGAGTTCTGTTTAGTTTACTAATAGTAGTTTCTTTCAGATCACGGTGTTCTCAACATTTCTTGTGAGGTGTTAGTTTTTTCTTTCATCAAATTGCTGATAGACAGTGGCTTAAAAATGTTCCTGCAACATTAATAATGACATAACCCAGATAATCAGGGTGGAATTAGCTCTGATTCCTTGACATGTCATGGAAGTCTGGTATACTGAATTTCAGGAAACTGTGTTACATTTCATGTCTGTTTCTCCTTTTCCCAAGTCTTTTTATTTCTGTCTGCTGCTCAGAGTAGATTGCCTGGGAATGTCTCAGTTTCCCAGACATGGTAGTTTTAGCAAGCTTTTGTTTGTATCTACAAGTACCCACTGGGCTTCATTTGCCACCTAGATATTGTAGAAATTAGACGTAAGTTGTTTGAGGGGGGCTGACTGAAATGGCGACTACTGTGGTCAGAGTGGCCATGTTCTTTGAGTGTCCATTGGGGATTTGGAGGTCATATAAGCCAGGTATGCAGCCCCGCCAGTCTGGGAAGAAGAAACTTTACCTCAGTCCTTTCCCTGTAACTGTTTGTAAGATCCTTGACACAAACATGGCAGTATTCCTTATAGGCTCCCTTAGAGGTGGGAATTTAAAACGGGGTATGAACTACGAAATCAAATTCTAAGGTACACGGAAATGGCAGAGAAGGAAAATTTGTGACAGAGGCCGAGTGTTACTAAGAAATTAGCCCAAGCTCTACAGTGGCCCTTCACGAATCCACTGGGTTGGATTAGTTTTATCTCTTGCTGGTATTCTCCGGGGATGCCAAATGGTGTAGATGCTTTGGGTTCCAGGAGGATTTCAGGTCTATTGAAACTGGAGTTTGAAGGTGGTTTCTCTTGTTCTCTCAGTTATAAATGATTCCGGGGACTCCCACAAACAACTTTGTAATTTGTGGAAAAGTGAAAAGAAATCTCGGTTTTCTAGTAGACAGCTTCACCTGTCTGGTTTCAAGAAGGGCCATGGGTAGACTGTTTCCTAAGGGTCCCCTTCAGTTGGGGACATGTCGTGCACCATCACTATGAATTTTTTGCATCCTATGGTGTATTAAGCTTGCTTTATGTTCTGCTGATGGGCCTAAAATAACATGAGAATTTCCAGCAATGAAATGCAGGATCTTTATTCATTAGCAAACATGTAGTTACTGACTCCCTCCCCCTTCCCCTGCCCCATTTAGATATCCTTTGTAGTTTGGGCAAGTCTGTGAGCTCCACCAGAAATGTCTCCTTGAGGTTTGATTAAACAGCCGGGTTTAAAAACAATAAGGAATATTTGCAGAGCTCTTAAGATGGCAGGCAAGGTTTTCCAACCCAACTCTGGCTGATGCTGGGAATTCTACTGTTAGAGCCTCATCACTGTTAGAGCCTCATCCTTTAGTAAAGAGCTTTTGGTCTTTACTAAGACATATATAACTTTGGGAAGGCTAACACTTTAATTCTATCACTCATTTACCTCTCTGAGGGAATGAAAGAAAAATTTTACATGGGTTTGGCTGTTTTCAGTTTACGTTCCTACTCTTTGGCCTACATCATTTTAGTTCCCATAGCAACCCTGTGAGATAAGCAGGGGGTTTTGTACCCATTTCCTGGAGATGGAGAATGAATAGTTTAGCTTCATCAAGCTAATCAATAAGCTACGCAGGTCTCAAGGGCAGGTCTTCTGAGGAATCCAGGTTGTTGTAGGAAGAGACGAGGTTTCTATCTGAGCTGAATGAACTCTCAGAGATTACAGTCCAGTCCCTTCATTTTACAGATGAGAAAGCTGGGGGCAAGAGAAGCTCAGTAACATTGCCCAGAGATCTAATTAGCCTCAGAGCCAGGACCTTAAGCCAAGTCCCTGGTTCTGATTCCAGTGGCTTTTCTGCTACTACCCTGGGCCATCTGGGTCCTGCTCTGCTCTCCATTTTACCTTGTGGGAGATCAGCCTCAGGGAAGTCTGTAAGTTGTATTTTCTGGATTTGGGTCCAAGGAAACCTGTGAGCTCGGTATCTCCAACAAGGCCCAGCATGACGCACCACACATACAAGGAGCACGTGTTAAATTGTTTCTAAGAAATTATAACAGTCATGGGGAGGAGGAAGCACAGAATATCCCATCATATTATATTATTTATTTTTTAAAAACTCACATATTTCATTCATTTGCAACTATGCTTGTTCACGCTATGTCATAACACTATGCAAAAATAGCATTTTCTGTTTATATTTCATCAATAGTCATCTTTCAGCAGGAATTTTAGAAAAGTTCTTTCTATTCTAGCTGTCTCATCATGAGCAGTTGTCTCTATTATCTTTGTGTGGAAGGTACTGACATACATAAATATAGAACTTGGCAATTTTCAAAGTAAGTCCTAATTTAAAAATTATCTTATATTTAAACCTAAACAAATTTAATAAACTGTCCTTTCCAGAAATAATAATAAAGGAAATGCATTGTTATAGAATATAATTCGAGGGACTTCCCTGGTGGTGCAGTGATTAAGAATCTGCCTGCCAATACAGGGGACATGGGTTCAAGCCCTGGTCTGGGAATATCCCACATACCGCGGAGCAGCTAAGCCTGTGCACCACAACTACTGAGCCTGCGCTCTAGAGTCCGTGAGCCACAGCAACAAAGACCCAATGCAGCTAAAAATAAATAAATTTATAAAAAAAAAAAAAAAGAATATAATTCGGGAGAAATCATAGTGAAAGGGGAAAAAAAAGGACATTGAACTTCTCCCTGCTCAAAACTCCCTTTGTGTAGAGTGTTGCCTGAGCAGGTTTGTCACACCTTTTGAACTGCCAAGGAGGGGTAGAAGTCTGGGATGTGATGCTGAGAGAGACAAGTAGCCCCTGACATAGTCTGAAGCCGAGCTGCCAGAGAGTAATTCCAAAAGGCAAAGGGGGATTCACCTGGTAAGCTGGGGGTGAGGGGTGGGTAATCAGCAGCTTTTGTACTTCTTCAAGATATGGGGGAAAGGAGGAAGCAAAAAATAGCTCAGCCTCTGAATTCTACGCCTATCTGGCCTGCATAAATGATTGGGCTGATTTGGAAGCATTTTAGTTTTTCTGTCTTGGTTCAGCTCTGTGACTGCATGTAGCCAAGAGCTATGTCTTTCTTTCCTGCATCCACTATCTGGTTATTTAGGGTCCATGCCCTAGTTTAAAAGAGATGAAAAACGATATATCTTCTTTTCTTGTTCCCAAATTATCATAAACAAAAAAGCTGGATTTGCTTGTGCTCCCAAATATTTGGATGTTGGAACCCAGAAATAGTATTCCTGCTAAACCTATTAAAAATTGTTTCACTGTGGAATGTATTCTTGTTTTCATTCACAGAGGTGACGAGGACAAACACCCATTGATTTCATTGACCTCAAATAGGAAAAACGAACCAGCATGTTAATTTATTCACTAAATGTTCATGAAGCATCTACTGTCTGACATAAATTGTAGCCCCTTTCCCTGAGTGGGGACTGCCCTGGAGGTACCATGTGACACTTATGGGGCACTCACTTATTAGAGACATTGCATTCAGTGTAGAATCCCTTTCTCTTTTCCAGATCACCACCAGTTCCATTGAATCATTCATCTTTCCCCTGCCACCACCTGGCCCCCTGCCCCACTCCCAATGTAAGATTTGAAGTAATTCATTATACATCAGATTCAGTGTAGGTTAATGCCCTACTGTGCTAATTTTTGATCTTCAAGATACCCAATTTCAAGAATGTCCTTCTGTTATGAGCCAGCATGCTTTGGTTCTATTATAGGCCTGGTAAGTTAACTCGCTCATGCTGAAGTTGGATTTTTCATTTATGATGAAAATGAGAAGCAACCTGGTATAGAATGCTGAACCAGGACAGAAGAGACCTGGTTTTTAATACTGCCTCTGCTGTTTTTTAGATATGTGAGCCTCAGCAAGTCTCTTAACTTCTCTGGGTTTCAGTTTTCCCATTTATAGAATGAGAGAATCGGACACTTAGGATCTTTAAGATTCCTTCTCTCTCAATGGTTCTAATCCTCTATACTCCTATAACTCTGGTCACTTCTTATATGTAACATTGAACAGTAGCCTATTATTAAACTTTTGCTTGGGCATCACTTACTATACTACAAATGGCAACCTCAGAATTAAACAACCAGCAATGTTCTCAACCAACTTTTATTCCTCCTTTATTACCTTGGTCCAGGTATCAGCTAGGTGATAAGAAGGTAAGGCAGTAAGCACAGCCCACATCTATTGCTAAGATTTATATTAAGGCAGGCGGCTTTGGGGTGAGGTCTTTAGATGATGTACCTTACAAGCCTAATTGAGTTGGTATATTTAAATTTATTGGTAGCGTAACTTGGGCAAGATGGGGAAGGGATCTAGTAAAATGAAAGCTGTGGGCTTGTAAAATGTGAGGCACGTGGACAGACACTTTCATCTACGTGAGATAGTAACCAGCAGAAGCTGCCTATAGGACATCCCAGAGCGGTCTAACCGGATTCTTCTGGTTTAGACTTGGCTCCCAGGTGAAGCCGACTAAATGTTGGTATATGTATGAAGATATATGATGAGTTGCACATAGCACATGCTCATGCAATAATTGTTCATTGTCAGCATATATGTACTTTTGGGGAGGATAATGTCCTTTAAGGCCAAATAACTCTGAGTATCTTTAGAATGAAGCTATGAAATTATATGCTCTGCCAGTATCCTGTGCTTGTATATGAGAATACAGTGGATATCCCTTAAGCTTAAAGAAATCAGAATCGCACAAAATGTCAAAAACAACTTTTTTGGGGTCATTATGTGCAGAGATAAGAGACTAAGAAACAAACTTTGTTCAGGATAGGAACAAGATTCCATATATCTATAGCTATTTTTAAATGTGAAATTCTTGAATCCTTTCGTAGAAACATTGTAATATTTTGACAGAACCTCAAGGAAACAAACTTGTGAGTCCCATGGATAATAACTTCCTGAGAATTCCAGGTACAGAATAGGCCCTCTCAGGCTTTCCTGTTTTTTGTTTGCTTTTCCTTCATTTCTTATTTTATGTCTAATAAACCTTTACTTTAAGCAAGATCAATTGTTAAACCAACTACAGAGCTAAAGTATAGAATATTAATTCTATAGTAATGCCTTATAAAAACCAAAAGAAATAAGACTGACTATTAAAAGAAATCCATATGCCTCTGGAATTTTTATTTAAGTTTATATTAGCAATAATGACCTTGGTTCCAGGGAATTCAGTAACGATTAATGACCAGCAAGGGGTCACTGGCCCCATGGTGCTTTGGGCCAACAATCCCTTCCAGCATGGACAAGAACCGGTCATTTATCCCAAGGAAGTGCCCCGAGGTGAGGTCCTTATCCTTTGCCATCTGATTATAATTTAACCTCAGCTTTCAAAGGGCCCCGAGGAGCAAAGATACAATGGGTCCTTGCTTTCAGATTTTTAAAGAGTTTATTTTTGCCATGCAATTCATAATTGAGTATCATTGAATGGAGTTGTCAAGAAAGGTTGATAATTATGTTCCTTTCTTTCTGGGGTGTGTGTACTCATTTTCTGTGTCCATATCTGCTGGCTTTTAATGGTGTAGAAAGCATCTGTGTATATTCTTATACTCGTGTGTGTGTGAGAGAGAGAGAGACGGCGAGAGAGAGGGAGAGAGAAAGAGAGAGCTGTTGAAACACTCAATGAAGTATAAACAGTATAAAATAAAATTTAGGCTACAGGAACCTTCAGTCAAATAAGTTTTATTTGCCGCTTGGCAAGGATGTAGTTCTGTAATATGTAAAATATGAGACTAGAGGCAGAGTAAAATTAGTCTTTTCCTGGGGTACAGATGACCGGAGGCATGGTGACTGGCATTGGCTTTTACATGTTCTATGTGTTATTGTTGCAATTCCTATAATTACTGTTGATGATGGTGATGATAATAGCTAACCCTTATTAAGCTACATATTTGCTAAGTATTCTCTCACTCAGTCCTTACAGTAACTCTATGTTGGGAGTATTTTTATTTCCCCCCATTTTATAGATGAGGAAACTAGGCTTCTGAGAGGTTAAATAACTCGCCCAAGGTCACCATAGCTATTAAGTGGTAGAGCCGGGATGCCAGCCCTGCTGTGTCAGACCCCAAAGATCAGGGTCTTAATCATGACACCATTCTGCCTCTATTTAAAAACTAACATTTCCATTTTCTGAGTGCAGCCTTTAATATATTCATTTAGGCAAATTTCCATCTTTTGCTGGCATAATCACTATTCCTTTTGTTGGTCATTGCTCCCCTGGGCTTCCCTCAAACATGGTCAGAGGTGCCCTGGACTTTTTAAAGATGGAAGAAAGGCCACATGGCCCTGCATAATTTGACCGAGACAGCTGTGCAGTTGGTTGTCTCATTTAAATTACAACCACAGAAAAGATGTGCCAAGCTTCATTGACACAAGGCTAAGGGCAGGAACACAAAACGGTTTCCTGAACCTGCGCTGGGTTACTGCCAAAGGTAAGCAGGCACGCTCAGCAGGGTCTCATGGACCACTGAAGAGGCAGCAAGCTTCACTAAAACAATTATCCCTCCCTGGGCCTTTTCTAAAGGTTTGCAGCTCCAAATTCTCAGGGTAAAGGATCTGCTGGCTCTTAATTCTAGCTTGGAATGGCTGACCCAGGCAGGAACTTGAAGACAATTTGTCTGAGAGTTAGGGAGGAAAACAAAGATATGAGATTTAAAAGGTTGGTGTTGCAAAGTATCGTCCTGACAGGCTGTGGCTCAGATTTAGAGAAACCCCAAACTGATTTGCTGAAGGCTGAATGCAGAACCTTGTAACCACAGACCACGGAGGCATTCATGAGACCTGACAAGCCTACTTTTAATACAGAATCTGGTACAAAGTTTCATGTGTGTATTTTTGGTTTTTTTCTGCATCTTTTGGAGTTGAGTCTGATAGTCCAAATGGTATCTTTCACGTGCAGTATTTCCCTCTTTGCTTTGAGATAGTTTAGGAGCTTTCCAGGGCTGTGAAGCAATAAATCTATATCTACGGGATATATGATTTCTTCTTTTTTCGGTGGAATTTTTACATAGTATATTTTTCCCTGTTAAATATATATATTTATTTATTCATTTATTTATTTATTTGTGCGATACGCAGGCCTCTCACCGCTGTGGCCCCTCCCGCTGCGGAGCACAGGCTCCGGACACGCAGGCCCAGTGGCCATGGCTCACCGGCCCAGCCGCTCCGCGGCATGTGGGATCTTCCCGGACCGGGGCACGAACCCGTGTCCCCTGCATCGGCAGGCGGACTCTCAACCACTGCGCCACCAGGGAAGCCCCACTGTTAAATATTTTTTAACATCAGTTACTTTGTTTTCTTTTTCATCTTTCCAAAACTTCATTCATGGAAGATGCTTCCCAGATCAGATTGGGTTTTATTAAAATGATTATGTCTTTCTGAAACACACATATTAAATCTTCCAGGAAAGTTCATTATAGCGATATAATTTTTTTTCTTTTTGCATGTGAGTGTATTATGGGCCTGAGTGTGTGTGTGCCATGTAGGTTTCTGTACGACAAACATATGTACGTAGTATGGCTTTTCTATTGCAGCTATTGATGACAAAAAACATATTTTGAGACTAGTAAATTTTTAACTAATTATGATAAAACGGAGGTGGCAGAGATTACCTTTTTTTCCCCTTATAGAGCAAAGAATTACAACAAAGTGAATGAGGACAAACCGCGTGTGTTGCGCTGCTGGGGGCTGGGCACCTCTGCAAATAGGGGATGGGCTCAAGGGAGGCCTGGGGGAGGGAGCGCGCGGAGCCTTTTCCCCCCTACCCGTGCTCTCAGTGGTGGCATTGTGGGGACTCATGAATTACTTCTTACAGTCAGGGCTCCTTGCTATAAATCCAGCCTGGTGCCGAGAGCGCTGTGGGCAGCGGAGCACAGAGCAGAGGCCTCGGTGTTTGTGTTGTTGTTAGCGACACGTAGCGAGTTCCTCCGAAACGGAAAGGCCCCGGCTCCAGTTTGTCGCCAGTGAAAGCCGAAACATGAGTCGCACATGTGCGGCGGGAGCCGCCGGCCGCCGGGCGCGCAGGGGGAGTGCCACCGCCCACCGGGGTATTTGTTGGAGGGAGAAGTGGAGGGAAGGGTGGGAGCAAAGAAAATAGCTCTGGGGGAACCGGGCAAAGGATGCCCTGACCCTTAACTGTTATTTGCCTCACCGTTACTTGTCTGAATACTTGAGAGAATTAAAAAAAAAAAAAGAGGTACCCTTTGTGATGTGGCTTTAAATGGCTTTCTTTCTCAGGATATTCCGTGTCTGCCTTGGGGTGGGTTTTTCGTGGGTTCCTTGGTTAGGAGAGGTCTTCTATCCCTTTAAGAGGTAAAAACATGAAAAAATGTAAATGTAGGGACTTTAACACTTCCCCCCTTCCTAACATTCATATAATTGCTGTTAAGCCACATTGAAAACCCTGGGGCCTGGTGTGCACCAGGGTAAAGTTACATTTCACAAGCAGAAAATTGACTCACCACTTAGGAAAATTGGCTACCAATTATGTGTCAAAGACTCTAAAGTCCGACCTGAGGTTTTCTTTTTTGCCAGAGACTGGAATTAAAAAGAGCACAGGCGTCCAGCTTTGTGCCGTCTCCCCGCTCCCTGAGCGACTTCTTTCTTGCAGCTGAGTTTCTGAATTTCCTCTTGAGGCTTCTGGCCAGGGAAGAGGGCTCCTGGCCCACTGAGGGACAGGCTAGCAGGAAGAAGGGAGGCATGAGGAAAGGAGTCCATCAATAGTTAGAAGTTCAGTCATGCACAAGGATTAAAAAAATTCTGCTTTATGGCACCTGGGGAGAACACTGCTTTTGCCCAAGCAAAAGGTCTCAGACCCAAGGTCTGAGAGCTGTGACTGAGGCTCCTGGGGCCGAGGGGTGCTGGGGAAAGAGATGCTGGGGAAAGGAGGTGTCCTGGGACATCTGCTGTCTCTGGTGACATGGCACCATGTACAGAGCCCATTCAGGAAGCTCACTGATGCCTCCTGTTGTAAGAGGGGTCACCTGGGCTGGAGGGAGGGATGGATCCTCGGTCCTATGCGGAAGTGAGTCGTGGAAAGTTGGAGAGAGAACAAGAGCAAGAAAGGAAGAGTCAGGGATACAGAGACCACCAATGGAGGGAGAGAGGGAAGGGGGGAGAGAGAGACTGAGAACATGGGAGAGAGAGAGAGAGAGGGAGAGAGAGACTGAGAACATAGGAGAGAGAGAGACTGAGAACATGGGAAAGAGAGAGGATATATGGAGGAGAGAAAGCAGAAGTAGATGGAGACAGGAGGGTGAGAGGGGAGAGAGCCAGTGCTCTGTACATCACCTTTTATCCCCTACCCCTCCTCAGCCACTGTTCTTTGTTTCTCCTCTGTACAACTTGTCACACTCCTTGCCTTCTTTCAAGGTCAGCTTCCTCTTCCTGTTGGAGTGGCTTATCCCAAGTTTTATTTCTGATGCCTTGAAATCAAGTCTTATTTAGTGCTTCATTTTCTGCCTCTAGAGGGAGAGAAAGAGAAAGCGTTAGGACTTGCCAAATTGAGTGAATCTGCTGTGGTGTGTTGGAGAGAGTTAGTTTTCGAGGACAACTGGGATGCAAATTCATACTGGAGATGATCCCAAGATAAGCACCCCTCCTGACAACAGGATGTGATATGTAATAATTTTAGTGAGAAAAACCATCCTTGTTTTGCCTTCTGGGAAATTTTATGCTAGCTGTTTCTGTTTGATTCTAACTTTGGAAAATTTCCAGACTTCTCAAGGGCCAACCATCTTAAATCCTCAATGATTTAGACAGAAAAGACTGTTTTGTCTAAGGGACAGCAATTCTAAGGCTGAGTCTCACTCAAAATATCTAATTTCAATTTAGTACTGGCTTCTTAGCTGGAACAAAGAGAGAAAGAATTTATACTTTGCAGAATAGTTAGTTCACCTCAAAGTCTTTATTGGGTTAAAAAATATGTGGGTATGTGAATTTTTCTTATGTAGCAGTTCAGAATGCATAAAAGCTTGTTTTTCTAATTAAGACTAAAACATTTTGAGTGTTTTTCTCCCTCTGCCATCTTACATATTTAAGAGAGCTTTTCTAGCTTTAAGAATCTCACAGACTCCCTCAAGTGATGCTTAATTAGAGAAGCCTTCTATCCACTAAGTATTTTCTTAAATGTATAATTGATTGTGCAAGGAAGGAAGAGCTGCAGGAGTGGAAATCATACATCATTTCATTATTAATGGCAATTTCTAAATAAAATGCAGACTTTGTCATGCTAATGGATAGCTGAGTATGTTTCAATCAGAAGCTTTTTTTCTTTCTTTCTTTCTTTACTGTTCTGGGATGATTTGGGGAAGTTTAAGTAGCATTTAATATACTGACAAATATGTTCCAACGCGCTGGGCCAAGGTTGGAAAAAAGAGCCTAATCAAACTGAAAAATGCAAGGGAATGTTGTGACAAAACCAGTAATTTGGGGAAGCCACGTACATTACTTCCTTTCCTTTTTACTATAGTGAAGAAGCTGTATTTTTACCTGGACTTAATTTGCAAGACATGCATTTAGCACTTACCACGTGCTCTTTTCAGTGCAACGTTTCACAGATGTCCTCTTCATAGAACAACAGAACTGGAAGAGTTCCTGAATGGCCCTCGCCCTGTTTTCAGTGTGGAATTCATTAGCCAGAGTGAAAGTTGGACTATCTCATGGACACTGAAATGGCTGCTTTTGATTAGAGGCTATCTTATCAAATAGTTTGAACTTCTCTTGAAAGTAAACCTTCCACAAGGATTTGGTTGCAGGTAGTTTATGTGAGCATGATCCTAGGAAGCAGGATGTGAGGAGAGGGAGAACAGGTAAAGAAGAAAAACTAAGATAATGGTGCATTATCAAAGTCACTGGGTAGGCAATAAGTGTTTGATCCTGTTGGGATCTCCAAAGAGGCAGATTAAATATGCCTCCTAGAATTATGCTTCCGAAAGACAAGAGGCTGGGGCATTTATTTCCTGGCTCCTATCCCCAAGGTTGAGGGTTGTCCCTGGGTGCACTGACAGCTTGACAGTTGTAGGCTGTGCTTGTGTTCAGGCCAGGCGGCTCCCTCAGAGTTCTCATGCCACAGAAGGAAGCCTTCTTGTGATGGCATGAAGTCAGGGTGAGATACTTGGCTGAAATCAGAATGGACCACGAAGATGGGAGGCAGGTATCAGAGACATCTGTTACAGAGGCTGAGTAGGAAAGCCTATGGGGAGGGAAGCTTCTGGTGCCTAATAGTCCATCCTTTGTTCTTTATTGAGTACCTGCAGTGTGCATGGGCATTGTAGGCATTCAGTGATTCTTTGTTGAATCCATCGATGAGCACACAAATTCAATAAATATTCAATAAATGTTTGATGAGTACTTATTGTATGTCTGAAGGCTAGTCTGTCTTCTTCCTCCAAGTGTGTTCATGTTGTCAGACCAGGTGCTGTGATTTTGCTTTGAAAAATATGGTACCAGAATGTGGAAATATGGTTCCTATCTCTTGACAGGTCCAGGAGATAAAAAGGTGAATGAGACACGATTGGAGCTATGTGTCTTCAGCCTGCAATATAGACTGTTCTGGGGTGGGTGACTCTGTTAGGTGTTGAACATTTGCCTCTCACCAAGAAGCAAGGATTAGAAAGCAGGTTTTGATGGGGGATTTGGGGGAAGGAAATACAGATAGGGTTCCATGAGTTGCCTAAAGGTTTTGGGAAGGGGAAACTCCTGGGGGGAGGGAAATAGCATGGCAACTGGTGGGAAAGAAGGTTGGAAAGAAGGTCGGGGTTACTGTGTGAAGGCCTGTAAAAGCCATGATAAGAGGTATGGGTTTTCTACTGTAGGGAGCCATTTTTACATAAAGACGGGGAGTGGGGGGACCTAAAATCCATGTCGAAGAACTCAGTGGTCCAGACACGAACTCTCAATTCTGGTTCCCAAACCACGTCATCTTCCTTCTATTATAGACAGATTTCTCTGTCCCTTCAGTTGTCGAAACCTGGGAATTATCCTTGATGCTGCCTTCTCCCTCATTCTGCACGGCCACACTAGGCATCTCTCAACTCTGTCCTCTCCGCATCATCCCCACTCCTACCATCACTCACCTTGACTCCTGCCCTATCTCCATGTTGGTGTCTCTGCGTCCATTTGGCCTCTCTAGAATCCACTCCTTCACACAGGAGCCAGAGTAAGCTTTTCAGAATTGACATCTGTTAGTGCCCTTCCCAAGCTTAGAACCCATCAGTGATTTCTTATTCCTCTTAAGATAAAGACCAAATTCCTTATATGCTGTGCCCGTTGCTTGTGTCAGGGACACTCCCTCCCTTTTTGATAACTTAAGTTCAATTCATCCATTAGGTTCTAGCTGCCTTTCTTTGGATTCTTAGACACTTTTACTGATGTCTCCAGCTAGGTCAGTTCCCAGCATAGCGTGCTGCAAGCTCCATGAGGCCAGAGGCTGTGGCTGTTTTGTTCCTTCCCAGTACAGTGCCTGACACTTGGTAGGTGTCATATTCTACTTCTGTTGTAGAAGCATGTTTGAATTAGCAGTATTCTTGTCATCATGGGCGACTCGGCACAGTTAAATGAATAGCTAAATTCCACAGTACAGCTAATGGGTTCAATACAACGAGATTATTGAGGGTCTCTTTTGTGCGAGATCCTCTTGGTCGTAAGCTAGTGAAACAGAGGCTTTTCCTGCTCTCACATGCCTATACCCTTGAGAGGTGTAGATATATGCAAACAGAGAGTTCACCAAGAAGTTGTGTTAGATGGTGTAATAGGGTATCGGGGAGCACGCATATCGGGAACTGATTAATTCTGTATGGGGCGAGGGAAAGCTAGGAAGAAGTGATATTTGAGTTGAACTTGGAGGGATGAGCAGTGCTGTAGAGAGTGGAGTCCAGAGGCAAGGAGACCAAACTAAGAAGTTACTGGGATAGTAAGCCCCAGAGGTGATGAAATCTTGGTGGCAGGAATGGAAGGGAGTGGGCAGTGAACAAAGTGTCAGATTGGCTGTGAGGGGTGAAGGAGAAGAGAACCAGGGTGACCTGCCTGGATCATTTTCTCATCCATCCCTTTTTATGGTGGGAGGTGGGAGAATTGAAATTATCTAAATATGGTTTTTTAATGTCCGTTTTATCTTGACAGGACTTTATGACAACTTTATCTCAAGCTACAGCATTTTCAATAGCAATTGGATTGTAGGATACACAATTTGATTTTGCCAAACAGCTTTGGACTTGCACCCTATTTCATTGTCTCTGAGTTTCATTATTATCATTTTCTGCAACCTAATTCCATTTTTATTTGGATCACTCATTTAAGTACCTTAAAGTTATGCATGCAGTAAATTCACAGGATAACCTATGCAAATAAGAAGCACCTCTCACCCTAGTCCTAAATAAACACTGTGGGTTTGTTAAATAAATTTGGGAGTTTCAGATCATTCCTTTGTGTAATAAAATTGTAGCCTCACACTTTCAGTTCATCTAGGACTCTTTTTTTTCTTCATTTAAATTCAAGGAGAAAAAAGAATATAAATATTTGCAATTTGAGTCAGAAAGGGAGGGGGGTGTAGAGGAGAGGGATGAAGGGGAGGGAGGGAGGGAATGTATACAGCTTCTTTTTTTGGTTTTGGCACAAAAGAGTAATTCCCATCAACTCAGCTTGGCTAAGAGAAGCCTTTGGATAAGAATTTTTGAGATCTTTGACTCTTTTCCACATAAAAAAATTCTTAAAAATAATAAAAAAGAAGAAATTACAAATGATCTGGTCTTGAAGTCTAAAAGTCTAACCTTTGATGTTGGCTTTTCGGAAGTTAAATAATAAACCACAGGTTTTTTTTTTTGTTTCATTCCTTTTTTTTTTTTAAAGAGGGCTACTTTATAAAGCCTATTTTATAATAAAAAGAATGAAAACACAAATAAAAGACAGTCAAATATTTATACAGTTATTCAAAGGATTAAATGTATTTAGTAAGGTCCTAAGGTTATTTAGTATTTTCCCCTTCTTTGGAGTCTTTGTTTTTAGCTCTAGTATATTGAGGATATTTTTTTTTTCCTGTGGTTTTATTTATAAAAATTAACTAATTCCCTTACAATCCTGGCAGAAGTTACTTTAGAAATTTGCAAATGCAAATGAATGAGAGAAAAAAGAGAAGGTACAGATGAGATAAAGAAATACATATTTTTAAAAATTTATTGAAGTATAGTTGCTTTACAATGTTGTATTTCTGCTATCCAGCAAGGTGATTCAGTTATACATATATATATTCTTTTTCACATTCTTTTCCATTATGATTTATTACAGGATATTGAATATAGTTCCCTGTGCTGTTTATCCATTCTGTGTATAACAGTTTGCATCAGCTAATCCCAAACTCCCAAACCATCCCTCTCCCACTCACCGTCCCCCTTGGCAACCACAAGTCTGTTCTCTATATCTGTTTCATAGATAAGTTCATTTGTGTCATATTTTAGATTCCACATATAAGTGATATCATATGGATATTTGTCTTTCTCTTTCTGACTTCACTTAGTATGATAATCTCTAGATCCATCCTTATATCTGCAAATGACATTATTTCATTCTTTTTTATGGCTAAGTAGTATTCCATCATATATATGTACCACATCTTCTTTATCCATTCACCTGTCAATGGGTATTTAGGTTGTTTCCATGTCTTGGCTATTGTAAATAGTGCTGCTGTGAGCCTTAGGGTGTGTGTATCTTTCCAAATTATAGTTTTTCTGGATATATACCCCAGAGTGGGATTGCTGGATCATATGGCAGCTCTATTTTTAGTTTTTTGAGGAACCTCCATACTGTTTTCCATAGTGGCTGCACCAATTTATATTCCCACCAGTGGTGTAGGAGGGTTCCCGAGATAAAGAAATATTTGACTAATTACTGTGCTCTTTATATTATACTGCTTAGTTAACACCAAGTGTTATTGAATAAATGACAAAATAAACAATGAGTAATAAGCTACCTGTCTGACTCGTAGATAAAACATCAGGGACCCATAGTCTGGAATAATATAATTTTGCTTTAAATTTTATATTACATGGATATTCTCTGTGGCAGTGTATACGTTCACATGTATTTTCTCCCACTTAAATTGGGAAAGATCAAAGTTTTTTGTAGCGTTTTAGTTTGTTTCATTACATCAGAATTTAAATATCCAGACAGCAGTGTCTGGTGGAT
Organism: Neophocaena asiaeorientalis asiaeorientalis; assembly: GCF_003031525.2. Lineage (NCBI taxonomy): Eukaryota > Metazoa > Chordata > Mammalia > Artiodactyla > Phocoenidae > Neophocaena > Neophocaena asiaeorientalis. Next base: position 181,949 of record NW_020174788.1, read on the forward strand.
TAAAACAACAGTAACACCAGCCACAATACCTTGATTCACTTACAACTCTTTGAAAGTCCCAATATAGTAATTTCTTAGCTGTTCAGTAAATTGGAGGTTGGAACCAAATATTCTCCACTAAGATCATCATCACTTTCCACTTAGGATGAATTAAATTTCTCTAAAAAAAAAACATGAATGGGTAGTCTATATAATTAAACATTCTGGTTAGTAGGTGATGCCTTCATATGGTATATACAGAAGATCTTTTTCAGGTATGATAGCATGGATATAATGAATATAGTTTTATTCAACAATTATGTATGATATAAAGCCCCTGGAAGAATGGTGTAACATGGTTTCTACTCTTAAAGAACTTCTCACCTAGTGTCATTTTTCTGTGATCCAGAGAATACCTTGGTGACTTGCTGTGACTTAGGGTCATAATTATGACCATAATTTATCATTGTACTGTGACTGCACAAGTGCCGGTTAATAGAGGATTCCGAATGACAGAATGCAGGATAAATCACTTCACCTTTTCCTGGAGCAGTGTCTTGGTGAGCTGAAGCAGAAGCAGAGAATGGAACTGATATCATTTCCATCCGTGAGCCCTCATGATGTATGAAGTGCCGTGAGACATTTATGGTTTTCTTGCTACCATCAAGACCTTTGGCAAAGTTCTAACCTTATTCTGGTCTCTCCTTTTTCTTTCTTTCTCTCTCTTTTTTTTTTTTTTTGTTAGCTATTTCCAGCTGTTTATTTTGTTTCGAGATGTTTAAATGAAGGGCATAATTTGAATCTAAATTGTGGTTGTCAGATCTGGCTAGAACAATAAGACAGCGATAGCAATTTGGGTTCTTCTGGCTATGTATTTTGTACTGAATTCCTCAAGGCAAGGGTAAGTTTGAAGCAGTGGTTCATTCGTTCATTCCTTCAGTGAGCATCTACTATGTGCCAAGCAAAGACTGTTAGAGACACTGCATAGACTTTACAGTCTAGTGGGAAAGACAGACATTCAAAGAATCACATAAACAAAGGTGAGGTTACAGTTATGTTAGGTGCTATGAAGGCAGGTGCAGGAGGTTGATATAAGTGCACACATATGTCAGGGAGGAGGAGATCTGACTTACGGAAGGAGTCAGGGAACATGGCTCCAAGGACGTGATGATCAAATGGAGAGCAAATCTCTATGTCTGCCTTCTCCTTTTAGTCAGAATTCCATGTGGCACAGTAGAAGTAGTATGGATGTTGGGGTCAGATGGACAAAGGTTTCAAACTTGTCTACTAACTAGCCATATGACCTTGGATGAGTAACCTCATCTCTTTGAAACTTAGGCTTTTTAATCTGCAAAACAGGGAAAACAGCATCCATCCTGCTGGTTGTTTGGTATTGTAGAAATATTGTAGCAATAGTACTTTCCTTAAATGCCTGATTCCGTTAGATAGTAGGTGCTTACTGCTATTATTTCATCTATGACAATATGTGAGTTATATAAATCAGGCCTTTTCCTTTCCAGAGAGATCTTTTTAAAGGGGCCTTTCCTGACCACCTAACCTAAAGCAATTTCCTATCAGGACATCTTGTTTAACTTTTTTTTTTGTACTCTTACTATCTGATAAATAAAAAATACTATATGTAACACTTATGCTATGCAGCATAATAATAAATCAAAACCTGAGAACGCTCTACTGAACTTAATAACAGTCTTTTTGAAATTTAAGATATTAATACATGTGAGATCTATGGTATAATTCTGTGTAGAAGATGAATTTTTTTTTTAAGGAAGGCCAAAAATATAGTAATTATTTTAAACTTCAATACAGCTTCTGTTACTTGGGGACCAAGAAACAAACACAAAGACATACACACACACACACAAAGAAAAAAAAATTTTTTTTCCTTTGGGAAAACAGTGATATGCCTAAGCTGGTTTGGAAGAAGTTGATTGTTTCCCAACCAGAATGATATTTGGTATAACAATTTGAATTGATTGATCATGGTTTTAGGTAAATAAACTCTGCAATAGGGTCAGTTTTAGATGTATAGAGGAGGAGGCTCTGGGTTAGGATGCAGGAGGAGCACTGACTTCTGGTCCTGGCTTTGCCTTTGCCTTTGGCTGGGCACCTGGGACTTGTTTGCTTTGCTTTTCCAGGCTTCAGTTTCCTCACCTCTAAATCCAATGGATAAAGAGTTTAACAGTCCTTCAGTCCATTCCTCTGGGATCTGTGCTTTTTCTCAGATCTTTCTCTGCTTGGTAAGCGGAGGGTACAGACAAGGGCCAGGCCCCAGTGAGTGAGAGAGGCTGCAGGTGTGTGTCCCTTAATGCCAACGTGCTGTCTCTGATGGGTTGGCGCCGACGGCAAGCTTCTTTGCATGGGAAAAAGTTCCCTTCCAATTACACAGCAGTTTTGTGGTGGCTGAGGGCTATAATGGGAATGCTTTGCAGCCAAAGCACTCTCATTCATAAATTCCACTGTGCCACTCTCTAATTTTTTTCTCGTTTGGATAGATCAGTATTTTGTGGTTCTCTCTACCACAGCCATGCAAGCAAATGTGAGTAGTTAAATATTGTCATGGCATTTAAGTCTCTGTAACAGATGGAGTTGACAGGGTCAATCATAGCAATATTCGACGCAGTAAATAAAAGTAGATTGACCCTTCCAATGTCTTTTAGAAAGCTGACTTTATAATGAAGTACAGGAAGAAGCTGAAGATGGGAGCCGGTGTGTTTCTGGTTTATTTCTTTTGAAATAGATATTTTGTCTTGGTAAAAGCCCTCTGTTCACCACACACAGCTAGATACATATGCTGAATGTCAACCCTTTCTGCAGGTGTGAATATCTATTGTAAATCATGGAAATTTAGGCTGCCTATTTTTTTCTTAATATTTGCTACATCTGTTTTTGCAACTCGCATTATTCCTGGGTTCCCTTGGTAGTGACTAAAATGCAGAAAGCAAATAAAAGGAAATATTGTTCAAGAATAGAAATATATAAAATCACCACACAGAATCCATATGCGACATGGACTATTTTAGTATTTATTTATTTTTTAAACACGAGAAGTATATTCCCTCAAAGTCAGGGTATCAGTCCCTTTGGTGGTGATCTAAAAGATTTATGCTTCATGAAAAACCCATTCCTTTGGGCTTCCCTGGTGGCGCAGTGGTTGAGAGTCCGCCTGCCGATGCAGGGGACACGGGTTCGTGCCCTGGTCCGGGAAGATCCCACATGCCATGGAGCGGCTGGGCCCGTGAGCCATGGCCACTGAACCTGCGTGTCCGGAGCCTGTGCTCCGCCAACAGGAGAGGCCACAACAGTGAGAGGCCCGTGTACCGCAAAAAAAAAAAAAAAAAAAACCCATTCCTTTGAGAATCTATACCCTGTGTTTTTGTGGGTATGTATATTGCACAGAACATTAAAAAAGTTAACATTTGCTTTCTGCCATGCAGTGTTTGCTGTGTTTTCATGCAATGAGGGTTAAGCTTAAGTGTAATTTCAGAATTACTATTAGCTTATTAAAGCATTGAGGATTGGTCAATCTCAGTTCAGATAACCATGGATGTGTGTGAGGATGGGTACCACACTGTGGTATAGTGAACCTGTAGATCATAACTCTGCCAAGGGTTTGCCTCTGTATTTCCCTTTGAAAAAGATGACTGTTCTTCTGTAGATATGTAGCACAGAATCTGTTTCTAAACAGCTCCAATAAAATCTGTTTATTGGTGTCTCTTGTCTACATACAGACACCTGTCTAAAAGCATAAATTCACATGTATAGAGTGGTCTGGTCTCCCCTGCATAAATATATGTCACCCCCATTGGCATCAATGAAAGCTGTGTGCTTAGCAGCAGGAGAATAGATTCATATGCTGTGAAAAGGTGTGGAATTCTGATTTATGGTCTGTGTTGCTTTTAATGGATATACCTGCAATGGCCACAGAGCTAAAAACTGTAAGGTGTTAAAATAAAACATTTTACAGTGCAATATATTGCCTACTTGTTAGTTAAAAGCACTACCAGGGAGTGCATTTTAGCTAAATTTGGTGGTATTAAAAATACATGCAGAGTATCTTTGCTTTCTCTTCTCCACTCTTTCTCTCTGTATTTCTCTGAGCATGATTTCCCTGTTCAGGGATTCACTGCCTGTGACCTCTGGGGCACCGAGGGTGGACATCAGCTTGAGACAAAACTAAAATGAAAGATTAAAGCAATTCTGAAAGATTTCAAGATAGGCTGCTGCCAAGTGGACTTTATAGTTTTGTTTTTGTTTCTTTTTTTTATGGCTGCGTTGGGTCTTCGTTGCTGTGCGCTGGCTTTCTCTAGTTGTGGCGAGCAGGGGCTACTCTTTGTTGCAGTGCGTGGGCTTCTTGTTGAGATGCTTCTCTTGTTGTGGAGCATGGCTCTAGGCGTGCAGGCTTCAGTAGCTGTGGCACGCAGGCTCGGTAGTTGTGGCGCACGGGCTTAGTTGCTCCGCGACATGTGGGATCTTCCCAGACCAGGGCTCGAACCTGTGTCCCCTGCATTGGCAGGCGGATTCTTAACCACTGCACCACAAAGAAACTAGTTTCTTGAGTCACCTGTACTCTAGATCATAGATAGCCATTTTGGTGTCATCCTCGATGGATGCAAAGTAGCTAGTGCTTTCAGACTCTTCATGCCAGGGCTCAAAAACCTTTGCAGAATCATGTATTAAAACGGGAAGGGGGAAGGGTAAGCTGGGACAAAGTGAGGGAGTGGCATGGACATATATACACTACCAAACGTAAAATAGAAAGCTAGTGGGAAGCAGCCGCATAGCACAGGGAGATCAACTCAGTGCTTTGTGACCACCTAGAGGGGTGGGATAGGGAGGGTGGGAGGGAGGGAGATGCAAGAGGGAAGAGATAAGGCGACATATGTATATGTATAACGGATTCACTTTGTTATAAAGCAGAAACTGACACACCATTGTAAAGCAATTATACTCTAATAAAGATGTTAAAAAAGAGTTCTCATCACAAGGAAAAAAAAAAATTAAGCATTTCCTTTTTCTGCCTCTTACTCAGCCACTCGGAGAGCCGGAGAGGAGCAGCATTTCCTAAGCCAGTGAGGTGTCAGTGTGGAGCCGTAGTTCCTTCAGTTTATAGTCAAGGGTCAGCTTTGTTTTGGCAGATTATCCTGCAGCCATTGCCCCTTACCCGTAGCTGAGGGCTTCCGTGGTCAAAGGTACAAATGCCAATGAAAGCACCTGGATCCATGTCCTTCTATGTAGTTATTAATTGAGGTGGCTTTTTAAAGAAATCCACGGCACTTTAGAGAATGGTTAATATTATGTATGAGCAGAAAACAATTTCAGGCAAAAATTTAGGATTACCTTAAGCAAAGCTTTTTGTTTTGTTTTGTCATCATTTAGAGGTACTCCAGGAAATACTTTAAACTTAACCATGTAGATCAAGAACTGGTGGGCTGGGACTTTCCTAGTGGCTCAGTGGTTAAGAGTCAGCCTGCCAATGCAGGGGACATGGGTTCAAGCCCTGGTCCGGGAAGGGTTCAAGCCCTGCTCCCACATGCCGTGGAGCAACTAAGCCTGTGTGCCACAACTACTGGGCCTGTGCTCTAGAGCCCGCGAGCCACAACTACTGAGCCTGTGTGCCACAACTACTGAAGCCCGTGCACCTAGAGCCCGTGCTCTGCAACAAGAGGAGCCACCGCAATGAGAAGCCCGTGCACAGCAACGAAGAGTAGCCCCTGCTCGCCGCAACTAGAGAAAGCCCACGCACAGCAACGAAGACCCAATGCAGCCAAAAATAAATAATAAATAAGTAAAATTTATTAAAAAAAAAGAACCAGTGGGCCTCATTATTAGAAATGCTGGGTTGTATACATTCAATATTTTATGCTTTACATGTTTCACTCCCTGCCCAATTGTTGCTTTTAGGTGAGCGTGAATCAACTCCAAAGGGATATTTTTAGCTATTTCAAGAGCTCTTGCGAAGGAATAATAGTGTGAGTTGGTTTTAAGTTTCATGGTAAAACCACTTTTAATATTTAAATAATTTTTCTTCTGAAGTGGGGCAACTTCAGTAAGAAAGTTTTTTAATAACTAAGTTACTTTAGCAACTGACTTTCTTAAAATCTGGAACAGTGCTAAAATAAAGTATAATATAATATTTAAAATAACTGTACTTCAGACCTGTGAAAATGCTACTTCACAGCATTTGTAGGGAAATGTAATGCATGCAAAAGTATACAGTAGTTTATATAGTAGTTTTATTTTAACTAGTACAATATAAAAACCTGACATGCTGTGAAAAATAAATAACTTTTTGAAAATGCATTTTCCAGGTATGAAAGTAATATTGAAGAACGACTGAGGTAATCACTTTTGTATAGATTCTGAAAGTGGAAGAGAGGGGAAGAATAATTTATGATTTAATGCATAGAGTTGTACAAAGGTGTGAAAGATTTTCTTTTCTGTGGGACCAGGAAGAATGTGCCATGCCATTTTGCCAAAAGAGTCAGGGAACACAGCTGACATGTGAGCAAGTGCTTGTAGGAGTCTGGGCCAACTCATTTATACCCCGGACTCTCTTTGTTTGGGTTTTGGGGTTTGCAGATTGAGTGAATGCATTTCTTTTTATTCCTTCACAGGAAAAAAAAAAAAATAAAGACTCTTTCGGCTGTTAAATTAGAATTTTCCAGAGGAAGTAAACATTCCATCTCAGGCTTCTCACACGTTCTGATAAACAAACCACTTTGAATCACATAATGTTTATACAAAAGAAATAGCCTCTCCATTTTATAGATGAGGGACTAGAGAAGAGGAGACTTGCCCAAGGTCATACAGCTAGCCAGCATCTGGCCCAGAATGTTTCTACTCAGTCCCATTCAACCTCCTGGTAAGAGTCGCTGCAGAGTGTCTGAGACTTTTACAGGCAGCTAGGTGCCCAGGCACTAGATTGAGGGGAATATTGACAGTGTTGCTGATAGTATTGCTAATATAATAGGTCAGGCAACTCAAAACAAACCAAATGTCAATGGGTCATTGGCAACCCTAGGAGTGGCTCTGAGGTAGGGTCTTAGTCTGCCTGCCTTAGTCTCTATCAGTTCCTCCCAGACCTCCTCAAATAAACATACACTCTAAGTAAAAAACATTTGCTTGCTGTGGAACTTAGCTTCTAGATGAGTTTTTGAACTCTCCTCACTGCACACTCCCCAACATAATGACTTAAAGCCCTCTTCTGTTGTATTCTAGAGTCACCGCTGCATTAGGTTTTGTTTAAGTTGTTTTGACCCTGAGTCTTGATATCTCTCTTAGATATGATTATCTAGGTCCATCTTGATTGGAGAATATATACATAAAAAGTTATTTTCGTTGACCCTAAAAGTCTGAAATATCTGGGCTGTTACAAAAGTGCTCAGTAGAGAAGATGGGAGTGGGAGTGAGTGGGTTTCCCTCTGCTGCTTTCTGTGGCTTTTTGACTTTTTGTCATGAGGTTTGTAGGTCAAAGGAAAAGGAAGGTGAGTCTACCTTTTTATCTACCAAGAGGGATGGTGGTGGTGGGCATGGGTCAAGGGAGAATAGACTACTCAGAGAAGAAGAGATCATGAATCCCTTGGCTAGCAAGGAACAAAGAAAGATGAGGACAAAATAAAAATCAAGGTACTCTTCCTTCACAGTTTCCCCAAGAACTGTGATAAGTCCTTCAAAAATAGCCTTGGCAGCCAGCATCTCCTGTCACTCTGTCATTGTCCATGAGCCTAGGTGAGGGCATTTGCATAGAAATTGTTCTTGCAAATGAACATGCACCCCAGTCCTATTTTGCTAGAAGGTCTAAGGGCGTCTGGTGTGGCAGGTGGGAAGGTGACAGTGGTTCTTGTTGCTAAGGAAGCTTGGGGAATCCAAGAGGTGAGTTTGTCTTCCTTCCTTTCAGAAGCAAGGTACCCAGCAGTGCTGTCCCGTCCCTGATGAGATGAGGGAGCAGTTGAAGCACAATTCTGGAATCCTTCTCTTCTGATCTTTTACCCGCTTTCTTCAGTCTCTTTTCCTGCAGCATAAACTCCATCCCTCATTCTGCACACATGAGGCCAGTGCTCCCCAGGAGCCAAGTCTCTTCTGACCAGGCTCTGTATAGAGTGAAGTAGTTTCATGTTCTTCACCACTGAGTGGAGGGAGAAGGAGGAGAACTTCCATTTTAGATCTTCGGGGAGATAACCCAAGAACTGAATCTTTAATGGGAAAATTCAAGGTCCTCTAAACCCAAGAGAGAGATTTTAAGGAGTGCGTGGTTATCACAGTACTTTTGTGTATACGTGAAACTGGAAAGATCAATAGCCTGGAAGGTGAATTCTGATCCCCGCCATCCTTCAGTCCCCCCACTCATAAAATGAGACTGAAAAAATACGTCTTACGCATATGAAATAGGGGATCTGGTTAAATAATGTAGCCAACATTACTTATTATGTGCAAGACTGTTGTGGTCATCCTTATGGATAGATGAGGAAAACTGAAGCTTAGAGAAGGTAGGTGGCTTGTACAAAGTCCACAACTAGTTGGTAGAAAAATTGTGATTAGAATCCACGTAGTTTAATTTCACCGTCTCTGTTCTAAAGCACTGTTCTATACAGCATCCTGCAAATAGGGTCTAAGATCTTTCCCTCCTGTGATTTAGAGCATCAAATTTCTGCTGATAATTTAACCTTTGGTATTATTGAATACCCAGCACCGCCAACTGGATTTTCTGACTTGGAACTGTCAGCTTCCTCCTGGCATTTATTTTTTGTTTGTTTTGGTGGTTTTTACTGATGCTCCATACAGCAGAAGTAAAGCTGAGAAATTTTTGATGATTTGGGAATTTTCCCTTTTGCATAAGCTTTCAGTTGTTGGTGGTTGATAAGCCTTTGCATTTATTGCCCTCTTGATGAAACAGTGCCCTAAACTCAGCTGGCTTGGCTCCTCTGTCTCTGTCCGTCTCTCTTTGATGACTTCAGTGAGCCAGTAATATAATTAAGTGCCCAAAATAGAGAATACCTAAGGCTTCTGTTTTTGTTTTCTAATTTTTATTGGAGTATAGTTGCTTTACTCTGGTTTGTTTTTGATTTTCTAGTAGGAAATATCCTCAATCCTTGATGTTCTCTTATATATGTTTTCCAAAGCTCCATGTTGAGCCAGGTCTTTGTTTATTAGGGAAAAAAATGGGAAAAGGGTACCATCCTGAGTGGATCAGGTAGGTAGGAACCTTAGGGCCGGAGGATTCTGTGCTTTGCTGTTGGCTTTCGTTACCTGGAGCTCCATCATGAGTCTCAGGGTAGACTGAAATCCTACAATGAGGCCAAAAGTGAAAGGAAAACCAGGACAAAGAAATCTGCAGGGCACGGGGCGGGGCTTGCTTAGCAAGGGCGGTGGAAAACAACGACAGTGAAGTAGCTTGTAGCTTGCTGCCTAATATGTGTAAAGCGTTGGTACAGGCAAGATGGAGTTAATTCAATAAAATAAATATAAAATACTCTCTCCTCTGTCAGGCCGTGCTGGAGGCGGGTCAGAGGTCACTGAGCCGCTTCACTGGAGCACTAATCGATTTGCTGTCAAGGTGGCCTGCTGGGGTTTCAAGCTGGAGAGGAATTGAGAGGAGCTCTGGCCCAATTTCCATAATTGCTCACTGCCTTTAGTGTACAACCTTTTATGAAACACAAAAAATATATCATGGAATTGTATTGATTACCCATTGGGCTGAATAATTCACTTAGTATTTATTACCTGACCCCAAGAGGTTAAATAAATCCACTATCTAACTTGGGTTTGTGAGAAATATTACTTATTCATTGAAATGTGGGCTGATTATTGCACGATAGGCCCGTATCTTTGTTTCTTGATTTTGCCATCAAGGTTAAGCCTTCTTGCATTCAGGGTGGGGGGCAATAAGTCAGAATGAAAAAAGCATTGTTTGAGTTCTCCCCAAAATAAGCCTAAAATCACTGCTGAATATCATTTTGAAGCAGTTTTTTGATCTCGAATTTGAGTCATTTGAGTCGTTTCAAAATGGCCCCAAACTTGATGCATAATGATTATATATAGACATAAACCTGGTTTTCATTGCGAACACTACATTTTTGTAATAACAGGCTTACTAATGATGATGACATCCAAGCCCATTTTTATTACGTCATTTTTGGAAGATCATCCTGTTATATACTAAATACTCATAAATGAATTGTTCCAGGAAACGAAGGAGTGTTGGGAGTGGGTGGGTAGGAAGACTCTTTCGGTCTTAAAGATGAATCAACCATGGACAGATGAGTGATATTCATTCCAAAAAAGATGATTTCAAGTAACTTGAAAATGTGATGGAATTTAATCTGTTACCTGCCCTGGAGCTCCAGGGCATTTTATGAATTTGTAAACTTTGAGGTCATTATTAATTATTTATAGGCATTTACATATTTCTTTTACTCTGACTAAAGAGTCAATCCATTTTGATGTGCTATATATCCCAGTCACATCCAAATCTCATTATGTTCTCAGTTGCCACGAGCTCTCACTGTCAAGATTCAACTGTTCCTCGCCGTGCAGCCCTCCCTCCAAAAAACATTTTTAACTTTTGTGTAAAGTCTTTCTTCAGTTTCCTGTCCGCATCCTCCAGCATCTCAAAGCATTGTTTTTGAAGTTTAATGGAATTTGTTTTAGGTCAAGGAAAGGAAGCCACGTGAAGCTTTTTTTTTCTTTTTTCTCTCTCCCTTCAATGAAAGGGAAAGGAAAAAATCATTTGAGTTCAGTGCTAACTTTATGTTTGTTGATCACTTAACATTTCTGTATCCAGGATCTAACCTTCCGATTAATGGTAGGAAAAGCCTGGGTTCTGGTGTTATACTCAGAATCTGCCTTTCCTGTGCTGTGGAGTGGAAGGAAGAGACGGCTGCAAAGCAGGGACAATACGCGCAGAGCTTCCTAAAGCATGTTCAGGTGTGCCCCACTTCGCATCTTCTGTGTGGCTGCCCATGTGAACTTGGGCATTGCATTTAATTTCTGTGTTCCATGTTAAAATCATTTGTTGATTACCACTTTGGGAACTTCACCTTCGAGTTTGGGCATTTGGTCTCTATATTTAGCTTGGGGGTGGGGCGGATGTGGGAGGGTGGAGAAGGTAGGGAAGGGAAAGAGAGAGGGAACCAAATATCGGAATTCTTTTTTAAGTGACATTTTAAGTCTTGCTTTCCTTCCCCTCCCTTCTCTCTGTGTGGGGCTCAGTTAAATGGAGAACATAGTTAACGAAATGACTTGAGAGCTCTTGATAGCCTCTTGAGTTAATTTGGTTGTAAGCACTGAACAAAATGCGTTCTCTGGATATGCTCATTTCAAGTGCTAATCGTGAATGCTAAATTTTTAAGGAAGCCAATGTCATAATACTGTTTATAGCAATTCCAAAATAAATATTAGTGAGACGCTTTAAAAGGACAGGGCGGTGTGAGAGAGAGAAAGAGAGATTGTTCTCTTCATAGAATTCTTCTGTTACTTAACATGGGCTCTGCCACAAGGCTCAGGCATTGCCTATATTCAAGAATAATAATATATAGCTGAGAGATCTATGATCTATGTAAGAGATTAGAAATATCATTCTGTTTTATGCCCGCTTTACATACTAGTCCAAGGAAATTAGTTAAGAGCTGGTGGTATGTTTTGATTTCTAAATATAGCTGTTTTTGGTGGATAAGGAGAATTTATTCCTATGAAATAAATATAATGGGAAGAGGCTGGACTTTAGAGTCAGATGGTCTTGGGTTTGAATCCTGACTACCACATGTACCTGGATGAGCTAATTAACTTATTTTGTTTCTTTAATTAGTACAGTGGGAGGAATAATACCTACCCTCACTGGGGTTGTGAATTGAGGACTGAGGATTAGAGGAGATGATTGTGGCACATAATGTTTGAACAAGTGGTAGTTGTACTACTACTGTTCTTTAGAAAATTAAGCAGGGATATTTGTTACTGGTCTTGGTGGAGATTCTAAACCTCAAACGATTACATATTCTAGAGCATTCCAGAATGTATTCACTAGGTAACCTAAAAGGAAAACACAGTTTGACATTTGGAAAAAAAAAAAAAATCTTTGTTTAACCATTAAAATTCCTTCAAAGAGGGGAGGAGTATGGCAGATTTTTAACTGCACCCACAAATATGGTGGTTTTGTTTTTTATTTTAACTAAAAGTGGCCAAGATTTCCCAACTGTTCTATTTTTACAAATTTTAAAAGTTTCATCGCTGGGTCAGATTTAGGGCCTGTGTGGGAAACGGCGCTCTCTGCCAGCAGCACTGCAAGATTCCTGCTGTGTTGTGGTTTCCATGTATTTTTACATTCCATGCATTGCTGAACTGTGTATAGAAGGGAGCTCTAAATCACTGGTGCCTTATGCGAGTTTGCAACCTTTTGATTTGAGCTTCAGAGTTAATGCATTATTTTAAAACTGAAGATTGTACACAAAGTGACTGTGCCCCAGATCATGCCTCCTCCCCTTCTCCCAGCTCCACCCTTCACTTCCCCAGTTGAGGTCGAAGGTAAACTTTATATAGCACAGGAAACATTTGGGGCTGCTAATAAACACATGTTACAAACGACGAGGCTTTAATTGTTGGTGCGTGCGTGCACACTTGGGCTTTGAAGGAAGCCTGGTTTCGACGGGGAAGGCGAAAAGGGAGTTACTATTTCCCTCTAAGGTACAGACTTCTTAAGGACAGATAAGGTGTCTTAGTGGATTCCAGGCATGTTGTTGGAGAGTTCAGCCCCCATCTCCTGGGCCCTACTCTCTACACACTCCACATGTCCCATCCACCGTGCACTAGCACTACAGCCACCTTAGTCCCCATCGAGTCCAGGTCTGAACATGTCACTTCCGCTCACAGACATTCACTGGAGCCCTCTTCCTCCTAAGTCAAGTCTAAATTATTTGACCTGTGGGCTCAAACCACCTTTCAACTGCATATTCCTCGACTGTCCTCCAGGCACCTCACGCTTCTGCAACCCAGACTTCATTTTCCCAGACCAGTCAGCTCTTGCCCATCTCCAAGTCCTGACTTTCCTTCTTCCTTCTTCTTCCTGCCTTTCCTACCTGGCCCTTCAGCCCTCCAGAAGGAGTCTCTCCTGCCTCTCTTTACTACTTTATTTGGAGTCGGATCAATTTAAAAAATGTATTTATTCAACCAGCATTTGTGGAGTATCTCTTCTCTGCTAGCTCCTTTGCTTTATGCTGGGATGCAGATGATGATGATAATAATAACAATAATTTAAAAAAACCCAGTCCCCGGCCCATCAAGGTTATTTTAAAATATTTTTTCTTTAACAAGTTATAAAAGTAATTTAACTACATTTCAGAAAAATTAGGATAGAAATAAAAAGGATAGATTCCACAATTTTACAATACTCATCATATTGCATTTTTTTCTAACACCTTTATTGGAGTATAATTGCTTTACAATGGTGTGTAAGTTTCTGCTTTATAACAAAGTGAATCAGTTATACATATACATATGTTCCCATATCTCTTCCCTCTTGTGTCTCCCTCCCTCCCACCTTCCCTATCCCACCCCTCTAGGTGGTCACAAACCACCGAGCTGATCTCCCTGTGCTATGCGGCTGCTTCCCACTAGCTGTCTGTTTTACGTTTGGTAGTGTATATTTGTCCATACCACTCTCTCACTTTGTCACAGCTTATCCTTCCCCCTCCCCATATCCTCAAGTCCATTCTCTAGTAGGTCTGTGTCTTTATTCCCGTCTTACCCCTAGGTTCTTCATGACCTTTTTTTTTTTTCTTAGATTCCATATATATGTGTTAGCATACGGTATTTGTTTTTCTCTTTCTGACTTCACTCTGTATCATATTGCATTTTTAATTCATGTGTATTTTTAGAAAGTTATGATGGCATAACTACAATTTTGTATTCTTTGTTTTAAATTCCTATATATATATAAATTCCAATTTATATATGTATATAAAATGATTATGATTTATAAAAATATAAAATTGCCCATGTCTCTATATATCCCATATTTAGTGAATAATAACTTGTTTTCCTATTTTTGAAAATTGAGGGTTTTTTCATTTTTTATTAATGTAAATAATACTGATGAACATATTTATATTTATTTTTATTTTTATAACTTGGTATTTCCTTAAGATAGTAGTTTCTTAAAAAAAATTAAGTATCAGAAACTCCCTTTTTAAGTAAACTCTGCTACATATTCAAGAACCTGAAAATATAAAACAGAACTGTGCTGCTGTCATGGGGTAGGGTATCTAAAACCCTACCCGTTCTTTCCCTTTCAAAATCACCAGAGACCTTGAGGCACCTCTGCCGAAACCTAGGGCTTTGCAGGAAATGCTTTGAAAGGCTTGTGATAAATCTCATAAGAAGAATTACTTCTTCAGACCTTATAAACATTTTCATGGCTCTCAATGCATAATGGCAGATTGTCTCGCAACAACTTGAGTTTCCAATGCTCACCTCTATTGATTATTTGTATCACTTCTCTAGATCTTTGTGAACATTGTACATTATCATTAAATTTACGTTTTTAATAACTTAATAGATGAAAATTGGATTTAATATAGGTATACACTTCTTTCATTACTAGTGTGGTTGGACATTTTTTCCATATGTGCATTTATTATTTTCAAGTTGTTTTTTGTGACTTCTTTATTTCCTCTTCATTGAGGGTTTCTTTATTGGAATCTTAGTATTTTGATTATCAATTGGTTTAAATCTTTATATGGTAAAGATAATAGCTATCTAGAAATAATGTCTTGTACATATTTTAGGGTTATGAAACACATGTGATTGATTCTTCCATTTTGTTTGCAAAATAAATACCTAAGATTTCATTCTTATAAAACTTTGGCTGAGGGGCTTCCCTGGTGGCACAGTGGTTGAGAGTCCGCCTGCCAATGCAGGGGACACGGGTTTGGGCCCCGGTCCGGGAAGATCCCACATGCCGTGGAGCGGCTAGGCCCGTGAGCCATGGCCGCTGAGCCTGCGCGTCCGGAGCCTGTGCTCCGCAACGGGAGAGGCCACAGCAGTGAGAGGCCCAAGTACCACAAAAAAAAAATAACAATTCTGGCTGAGCCCACTGAGGTAAAGGAGACTTTGTATTTTCCATAGCAACTGGCATTGAGTCTCTTATGTATCAGAGATTCTGAAAGTGCTAGTTGGATGGATAAAGTTACTATCACAGCTGCTTACTATTTTCCATCCTTAATCCTCATTATGATCCTACTCGTGTTCTCATCTCCAACCCTGCCCCTGTCCCCATTGCCCTGAGCCACTTCCACCACACTCTGGCCTCACTGGCCGCCTTCTGAAATGCCAAACCTGTTCAGGCCTGAAGAACTTGCTGTTCTTTCTTTCTGGAACTTTTCCTGCAGAACATTCATAACTGCCTCTTTCTTGCTTTTCAGCTCAAATGTCACCTTCTCAGAGAAGTCTTTCTTGTTCACTTTTTCTCCCACCTTCCCTTCCCTCTTTCCGTTCAACTATCAAACCATCTATCCATCCAACCCTCCATTCATTCTTTAACAAATGTTTATTGCATCCACATTATGGTGCTTGGTACAGGGAATATGGTAAACAAAACAGATGAAGTCCCTGCTCTCATTGGAATATCTTGTTTCCTTGTTAATTATATAATCCCTTCACTTCTTGCTATGGAATCCATGTGAAGAAGTACTTTATTCTTCTTCCTCACTATTACATCCTAGCCCTATATATGCTAAATAAATATCTGCTGAATAAATAAATATTTCAACCCCCTCCCCCCCATGCCCCCAATATGGTACCATTTCAATTGCTTGGAATGTTGATGGCATCTTTTCAGAAGCTTAGACTTTCATAGCCCAGAAGTCCATTTTAATTGGTTTCTCTCTTTCTACCTTGTCACCGCATTCCTGGATAGAATGAAATTAAGGGGTGTTCTCCCTTTCCCCCACCCCAAGTCTTCCTGCTCCCATCCCGCCACCCACTGGGTTTGGCCCAGAGGATGTTTTCTTCCTTTAGCGCATGAGCCCAGCTCTCATTAGTGTTAATGAGGGGGATGCTCTCTCATCTAGAGCCTGCTGGGATTTTTTCAAGCACTAGCCACACACTTAAAATAGAGACACTTCAGAAATTAGGAAGCAGTTGCACAGAGCCCCAACTTCAACCTGCTTTTAATAATAGAAACCCTTATTTGCCAAGTCCATGTCAGTTTTTCCCTTGCAACCTTTATTTGGAAAAGGAATGGGCTGAAGTTCATTCGTCCAAAAGAGAGTAAAGGAAAGGTTCCTATGAGCTGGGGAACCCTGGGCATAACAAGCCAGGGTTGAAAGTACTTTGTACAACTCAGGAGCTACAAAGATCTGTGCAAGATTCAGCGCTGGTCCACCCTGCTGAACAACTGCCCTGTGAGGGTGGAAAATTGGGACTAGAAGAGCAGGAACCAGAATCAGAACGTCCTTGTTTTATAACGTTATTTATCTATTTATTTATTTATTTATGGCTGCGTTGGGTCTTTGTTGCCGTGCACGGGCTTCTCATTGCTGTGGCTTCTCTTGTTGCAGAGCACGGGCTCTAGGCCCGTGGGCTCAGTAGTTGTGGCGCACGGGCTTAGTTGCTCCGCCGCACGTGGGATCTTCCCAGACCAGGGCTCGAACCCATGTCCCCTGCATTGGCAGGCAGATTCTTAACCACTGCGCCGCCAGGGAAGCCCCATCCTTGTTTTAAATCAGTGTTTATCGAATGCCAGCTACATGCTGGGCAAGGTGCTGAGTGGTGGGAAAATGACTGTGATTAAGACATGGACTAGAGGCCTCACAGTGTTAACATTTTGGGACAGTGCTATTTGAAGATCACCTGTGTGTGATTCACTTTGGTCAAATGAAGAGTCCCGAGCCTCTGCCAGAATCAGAATTTCTGGGAACAGACAACTGAGAATTTGCATTTTCAACAAGCTCCCCTTAGACTCTTTCACATGCTGAGGCCTGGAAAACAGGTCTGGTAGCGTAGGGAAGAACGACAGTGAATAAATATTAAGTGTTGGGTGTTAAGCCAGAGGAGGGTCTGTCAGGGCAGCCTAACCTGATGTGGGAGTGAGCAGTGGTCTGGGAAGGCTTCCTGAAGAAGTGATATTTCTAGTGGTGACTTGGAGGAATAGGGTAAACTGGGAGGGGTTAGGGGCTAGGACTGGTTTAGGATAGACCATAGCGTAGAGGAGGAATTTAGTACCTCTGAGAAGTATTCAGGTTATCAGAGTGAATGGGCATAATGTCCATGTGTTTACCAAGAATAAGGAATGGGAGTTGTATGCAAGTAGGAATTTCTTACTCATGAAAAAATCTGGCTACATAGACAGTGGCACTGCCCCTCCTGAAAGGCTGGGCATACCCTCTCCTGTTATCTAATGGAGGGACAGATGTATCCGGGATGGTCATGAAAATATGCCCTAATGGTACAGATAGATGCCTGAGGCCAGAAAAGCCAACTGGGTGGAGTTAACAGAAATTAGGCAAGACCCAAACCAAATGCAGTAGACCCTGTTTCTTTTTTCTCTTCACTTTTCATTTTGTTGGATACCTCTCCCCAGCCCCCAGCCTCCACTGCAGTGGGAATTTGTGTGTGCTATAGACAGATACCTATTTTCCTTTTTAGCTTAGAGACACAGGGAAGGTGTGGAAGATGAAGGCAGATAAAGGAAGGCTTGATGGATAGAAAAAGAAGAAAGTGGCACTGACCCCATGCTTGTCTATCATGTCATTTTCTTCCTGGATAGAAGTTCTAAAAGATATTTGCTGCTCTAATGTCATCAATGTCAATATCTAGAGTTGCATTAAGCTTTGGGAAAGAAAAGTTTGAGAATATGGATGGCTCCTAAGGCTTGTCGTTCTGACTTGTACAGTGCATGGAGAACTGTGAGTCGGCTTCCAGTTTTTTTTCTGCGCTGGGAAACAAGGCCTGGAGAATCCGTGGGAAGGCAGGAGCAGTGGTGGCCAGACTGGGAGTGCACATTGATGGAGCACATGGGCCATGGATTCTGTTGGCTGCTGGCATAGGTTTTGCCATCTTTGTTGGTTGGAAATGTTATTTTTGCCCCCATGGTTATTAACTCTTATGTTTGCTCGGTTTGTAAGCACTGACTGGCTTCTCTCCATATCCTCTTCTTTCTCCTGTGGTCTCAAATGTTCTTGCACTGATCTGGCCACTTAAAAGTATGAATTTCCTGATTTGGGGTTATTTGTATTCATCCTGGAATTTTTCTTCCTTAAGTCTCAATTCTAAGAAAACTAGTCTTCATTAACACAAGAGCCTGCTCACCAAAATACTTACTAAATCTGGCTGTAGAATTTGACTTCATGACCTTTTAGGGTGGTGAATGTCAAAGACTGAGCCCAAGGCAGTGTGAAATAATAAACAACTGGGCTGTAAGATCCAGCTTGACGGGCATCATCTGAAATCACCTCCCTGAATTTATTAGCGTTAATCAATCCAGGCTGAAAAACGGAGCTAGGAAATCTCACCCACCATGGTCTATTTCATTCACACTTACATCGGGTAATAGATGTTTCTGAGTTTGTTTCACTGGTGGATTTTCTCGAGGCAATCAAAGGTGTCCCCAGATGGACGTTCCTTGGATGTAACTTGAAAAGTGATAAAATGCCCAAGAAGAAAATCACCACGTTGTTTCACTTGAATTGCTCAAGGCTTTTTTCCAAAGGTAAAACTTATTCCTCTTCTTCCAAGGTGTATGTTGGCAGTGACTAAAGTTAGCAGGAATCACATCTCATTTCAAACATCCAGACAGACCTGTAGAGACACATTAAGGAGACGACCCATTGAAAGAGAACTACCTACAGAAAAATCTTTCAGGGCTCAGGCTAGGGCAGCTGCTCGTGACCTCAAAGATTGGAAATAAAAAGGCCACCGTTAGTTCCACGTCGGTTCTCAGAGTGAATGCTGCAGAGTGATGGAGGGTGTTAAGCTGTCAAATACAAGCAAGGGTTAATAAGGTTAAGGAAGAAATAAAAGCTGGTCAACAATAAAGCAGTACGGATAAATCAGGTCCAATAAATAAAGCATGTCACATCATGTATACACTGTGTGGGAAAAAAAACCAAAAATCATAACTCACATACTCGAGCAATAGATGTGGAATTCTTCACTGAGACATCCCAGATTATTTCCTTGGGCATCTGGCATACTCACTTGGAGACCTCAACAGCCCTCTTTCCTCTCTGGAAATCACTTAATCGCTTCCCTTGTGGGAGAATTCTCTAACATCAATCAGAGAGTGTAAATGTAAGAAGAGCAGATTCAGTGTAGCTTAGCACCTGATGTCAAGGAGAGGCCGTTACAAACCACTACACCAAGGAGGTGGTTCACTTTAGTCTCCTTTGACCTCAGCCCTGGAAAGGGAGGTCAGATAGATGCCTTCTAAGTGGGCTGAGTTTGCCCAGCTGACTGGGGAAATACCGTGTGGCTCAAGGATTTTGCCATGTCTTCTGTATGTTTCCTATAAGTAGTGCAAAGTCTTGAGGACTGTGTAGCCGAGTTGCCTTCACACCCATAGACACTTTCCACTGACCACATCAAGGCTTCCAGAACAGAAATTTCAGAGGCAAGATGGCTCATTTTACCTAGGTTGGTAAGTGCCATGTTCTGGCTCGGTTTTAAGTGGTTGATAACTGGGCATTCTAGCTGACCCCTCAGCCTCCATTTTATTACTTCCAGACCCATGGGCTATGGAGAATACTTCTGATTAGCAGTCAGTCTCACTTAGAGATGATTCTATAAACCATAAGTACAAAGAGTCATGTGATGTATTTATTTTTTAAAGAAGCATAACCCCACTTACACATCTAAGTGAATAATTGCCCTTTTGGGAAGCCATGGGCTTATTTCATCTCTTTAAACCTTGTTTGCCCCTCAGCTTGTAGCATTTTACTTTGAATATCCTTGATAGAGTGATAAATCTTCATTTTGGGCAGCTGTGTTTGGAAAGAGCCAAATGTTAGAAGTCAAACAGGTGGTCAACTTGGATGAGTGTTCTTTGTTGCATTAGATTATAAAGTATGAGTACTGATTTTTTTGGTCTGGTTTTGTGTGCAGTAGGACTGTGAAGGAATTTCTAAAAGAGAAATGCCAAAAAAGTATCAAAGGCCATAAAACTGGAAAAACTGCCAAGTTACTCCAAGGTTTAAGTTCTGGTAGGCATGTTGGTTAAGCATCAGCCTTATTACCCTTTTACAGCCCCGGGTTATCAACTGCTGGTAAAGTTTGTGAAAGGTGAGGTTTCTGTTCTCACGAAGCATCTTCCAGCAGGCATTTGGAAGTCTATGAAAAGTGACTTTAGTGGCTTCTCTGCTTGGATCTGCTGAGCCTTTGGAACAACAGACATTGGCTGAGGAGTGTGCTGGTTTCTAGGATCTCAGCATCAGGAGTGGCCCAAGTCACAGAGATTTTGTCTGAATATTGTTGGCTTTTCCGTTCTAGGAAATAAAACTTTTATTTTCAGCCACTATTTTCACCAACAATTCATCTTACCTTGCTTGAGTAATCCCAGTAGCAACCTACAGAAAGAATTTTGATTCCCCCCAGAAAACTCATAAAGCTGTGGATTATCAGGAAAACATGCATGTTTTTCATGTGCCCGTCTCTTCTCTCTCCATTTTCCACTCTTTTCCCAACTCCACATTTAACCTTGGAAGGTTTTATTTAGGAAGCAAGACCTGATCATTTCTATATGGATTAATTTCCTATCATCTGTCGTGCCTCATGCTATTTCATGGTAAGCAATACGTTTGTGACTGTTCTTTTAGGATGCTTCTGGCTTTCCCTGTAAATTTGAACAGAGTGCTAGAATTTTGTTTTTGTGAGTACAAGGCAAAGTAATGTAAAAATTAAACAAATATAATCCTTTCCTGTATCACTATCTGCATGTTCCACACCATACACATATGGAACTTTATAAATATAGTATGGTAGAGGAAGGGTTCCCCTGTTCCAAAGACTTAACTCCTTGAGGATATGTTTTCAGGACCCACAACATAGTGAGCTTTATGGATATCACTCTGAGGTAGAGGCACAATGGGAAGACTGATGGAAAAAAGCATAACCTGGGCATCAGACAGACTGGATTTGAATTTCAGCATTTTCCTTACCAGTCAGAAGGCTTCACTTGGTTCAGTCTGAGTTTCATTTCCTTATCTACAACAGGCATAATTCTTGTTTCCTAGGGTTTTTTGTACTGTATCTATCATGTAAGTATCTTATGATAAAATGAGCACTCAATGATCTCTTAATTCTCTTTTTTTGCCGAAAGTTATTCGCATAAAATGAATTGCACAAACTTAGTATAATTTTTTGGGGAGTGAGAAAATTCTGGCATTGATGTAGAACATAAATTAATATTTGCTTAAGAGTTCTCTTTCCTACAAGTGAAACATAGCTTTTTATTACTGCAAATAGCCCCAAGCTTTCATAATTCCCAAAGTGAGAAATAAGCCCGGGAACTTTGCTCTATTGAAGGAAGAGATGAGAAGGCAAGGGCCGAATTCCCGGCCACTTGGAAGTACAATGATTTCATTTCACAATTCCTTTTCATATTTTATTTAGTGAATTACAAAATATTTTTTAAAGTCGCATGCTAAAAAAGAGAAACCTTTGAATATAAAAGTTCTTGCATGTTCTCATCTTTTAATCTGTCCCTCTGTTCAGCTGCATCTCATTGAATACCACTGAGGTGAGGAATCACTTTGAGAAAATGATGTTGCATTGACCAAGCAGCCTGTACCTTTATCCCCCATGGCCCGTCTTCAGAAAACAGAAAAGACTCTGCTTTCAGTCCCTTTCCTCCTTCATTATATACAAACTGCAAGGCAGAAAGCCTTTTTGCCTGTCCTCTAATTCCTCAGCCCATCCTTAATTAGCGTTTTTATGGTTAATCCCTACCATATATCTTTAAGAGTTTCACATGAGCTGGCTCCCTACAAGTTTTATTGCATTCAAAATAGAGGCAAGCTGGCAGTGTGTGATGGTGGGAATATATACAGTCACCAAGAGGGGGGTTGGCTGTTACTTGTAATTGATTGCTCACTGAAGCCTGCCCGCGCACTTTACCCCGAGGCCTCACTTTCCTCCATATGCCTAGTGTCAGAACTTGGGAGCCAGCTGGTCAGTCAGCGCACATCCTGTGGGAAGCGGCAGACACAGGCGGCCGGGTAGCCATCAGCCTCCCTGAGCACATTTCCTCTGTGTTTTGATAATAGTTCTGTAAGCTTTAATTATGCTGTGTGACAACACATTCATGAACTATCAAAATAAATCCTTTGAGGAGATGGCTGCTAACAAGTTTTGAAGCAACAGTGCTCATTGCAAAGAAGTAAGGAGCGAGGCAGTCAGATTTTTCAGGATCCCCCCTTGACGTTGAAACCAGATGAAACATTCTCTTGCCTCTTTTATCGGGCTGACAAATGCTCCTTTGAAAGCTGTGCCCTTAAGAAGTTAACTGAAGACACTTATTGCAACACTCGAGTGTATCTGACACAAGGGCTTTACAATTAGCAGCAGTAATGTGAGCATAAAAGCTGTGCCTCAGTATTGGTATATAATCTGAAGAAACACTGCAGGGTCCATTAAGGCCATTTACAGTTGAGACGGAGACTAATGGTATTAAATTATTACAGCTATTGCTAAAGGGGCATTCTAAGCGAATCCCTTCCAGCTGGGTTGGTTGTATATGCTCTTTGTCAACAGCACAGTCCTTTAAGGATATCCTTATTGTTCACGATCATTTAGCCGTGATGCCGTGTGCTTTACTGAAGGTATAAATAACACCCAACAAAAAGACTGGGAATTAGTGTCTGATTAAGCTTGGCTTAGAGTAAAGTGGAGCCGGGTCGTTCTTGGGCAAAGCCCTCTTGTCTTTATACACACATACATGGCCTGTGGGCCCTCACATGGGATTGTCTGTGTTCATGAACTGAGTGTGACAGCATCCTTTTGCCTGGCTGCACGTGCACAGGTAGACCTACCTGTAAGTCAGTTAGAGTTACTTGCATTGTTCTAATGCGATGGTTCTGTTTGGAACTCAGCAGATTTTAGGGAATTTGAGTGTCAGGAAAGAATTCTGTCTGAAACCCAAGTCCTTAAGAAATAATGGCAATTTATAATCTTCAGCACACATTTATATCTTTTTTTCCCCTATGAATGTGATTGCCCTCTATTGGGGTGAGAGAATATATGAATTTCCTTCCTTCAAGATTGTTTCCTTCAACTGTTGAGATATTTTAGCTCCCCCAACACCCAATCAAACAAGGGGAATTATTTTATAGAATAGTTGAGCCCTAGGCTTTGGTTTCAATTTACTAAAAGTAAGGAAGTTGCAAAGAGAAATTTGGAAATAAATTCAAAGTCGCACCTGAGCTTGAGGAATGAACATAGCATGAATTAATAACACCAGAGGCACAAAAGAGAGAAGACTGAAGCACACAGAGTCACCCACCTTCTCAGACAGGAGGCAAAGGTCATTGCAAATAAGATCAAATTGGTTGCCACATTCAGTATATTCATGTATATTACAGTTGTCCCTTGGTATCTGTGGGGGATTGGTTCCAGGACCACCCTCCCAATACCAGAATCTGAGGATACTCAAGTCTCTTCTATATTTGCATATATTCCATGCACATACTCCTAGGAATGGCTAGGTATACTTTAAATCATCTCTAGATTACTTGTAATACCTAGTGTAGTCTAAATTCTACGTAAATAATTGTAAATACAATGTAAATGTTATGAAAATAGTTGCCTGTGTGTGCAGTGAATTCAAGTTTTGTTTTTTGGAATTTTCTGGAAATTTTTTTTTTTCCTGAATATTTTCAATCAGCAGTTGGTTGAAACTGTGGTTGGGCTCTGAGAACACACATGGATAAGATACCGTCCTACTCTTGGGGAACTTAGAGCCTAGTGCAGTAATTCTCAATCCATGCATCTTTCCACTGAAATAAAAATTTGTTTGCAAGGAATTCAAGGAACTCATGATCTCTTTGAAGCCCATCATTTGATTTCTTTATCTGAGGTTAAGAATTGCTGCCTCATGGGAATTGTGGGCCATAAGTTTGATTTTGGGGGTGCTTGGGACTTAAAATCCTGGCACAGGAGTTTGACTGACGTGTAAGGCAACAAGGAGCCACTAAAGAGACCTCCAGAGAAGGTTAGAAATGTCCATCCACCTCATTTTCAGGTGGGGAAGCTGAGAACCAGAGGTGGAGGTCGCTGCCCAAGCTCCACCAGCCATTCCTCAGGGCTCTTTGTCATCCTCAGCTGATTGGGTAGTGTCTGCCTGGCTCAGGGGCTTTGGGAACTATCAGGGTGGCAGCAAAGGATGCAAGATGAAAAACTGACCCTAGGTTAACATCTCCTTAGCAGAGATACACTGAGAAACAATCAGAGATGGTAAGAGAAAAGGAGACTTTAGGAGGAAGCTAAGAACAAAGGCTGGAGCCGCTGGCATGAAAGAAGCTCAACCAAATACAGTTTGCATGCACATGGCTGTTGACCCCTGAGACACTTCCAGTGAGAAACTTCTTCTTGAACTTTGCAATGAAGTAGAGAATCTTTGCAATCTTTGAAACCTTTCACTTTGGAAATATCCACAAAACAAATGTGAAAAACAACCATTAATGAAGCAGATATAAAACACTTTGGAGAAAAAATAATTTAGCATTTTTATAGTTGCTATAGAAACACCTCAGCCCTCACTCTTGCTAATTAGTTGGATTTACACATTTTATATTTGGAAATGCAAATCAGTTTTCATAAATTATTATTTTTTTTGTTTGTAGTACTGTTACGCAGATACACATAGAAAGTCTAGGATATTATTTAGTTATCTAGTGTGACATATGTAGTTACATGAGCCTGATGTTTATATCCACAAGACATTTCTTAGTTTAAATAGTCTCCTGTTAAGTGTTGTGGGAAATTATACAGAGATGTATAATTTTTACAGAGTAGACCTACCTGTAAGTCAGTTAGAGTTACTTGCATTGTTCTAATGCGATGGTTCTGTTTGGAACTCAGCAGATTTTAGGGAATTTGAGTGTCAGGAAAGAATTCTGTCTGAAACCCAAGTCCTTAAGAAATAATGGCAATTTATAATCTTCAGCACACATTTATATCTTTTTTTCCCCTATGAATGTGATTGCCCTCTATTGGGGTGAGAGAATATATGAATTTCCTTCCTTCAAGATTGTTTCCTTCAACTGTTGAGATATTTTAGCTCCCCCAACACCCAATCAAACAAGGGGAATTATTTTATAGAATAGTTGAGCCCTAGGCTTTGGTTTCAATTTACTAAAAGTAAGGAAGTTGCAAAGAGAAATTTGGAAATAAATTCAAAGTCGCACCTGAGCTTGAGGAATGAACATAGCATGAATTAATAACACCAGAGGCACAAAAGAGAGAAGACTGAAGCACACAGAGTCACCCACCTTCTCAGACAGGAGGCAAAGGTCATTGCAAATAAGATCAAATTGGTTGCCACATTCAGTATATTCATGTATATTACAGTTGTCCCTTGGTATCTGTGGGGGATTGGTTCCAGGACCACCCTCCCAATACCAGAATCTGAGGATACTCAAGTCTCTTCTATATTTGCATATATTCCATGCACATACTCCTAGGAATGGCTAGGTATACTTTAAATCATCTCTAGATTACTTGTAATACCTAGTGTAGTCTAAATTCTACGTAAATAATTGTAAATACAATGTAAATGTTATGAAAATAGTTGCCTGTGTGTGCAGTGAATTCAAGTTTTGTTTTTTGGAATTTTCTGGAAATTTTTTTTTTTCCTGAATATTTTCAATCAGCAGTTGGTTGAAACTGTGGTTGGGCTCTGAGAACACACATGGATAAGATACCGTCCTACTCTTGGGGAACTTAGAGCCTAGTGCAGTAATTCTCAATCCATGCATCTTTCCACTGAAATAAAAATTTGTTTGCAAGGAATTCAAGGAACTCATGATCTCTTTGAAGCCCATCATTTGATTTCTTTATCTGAGGTTAAGAATTGCTGCCTCATGGGAATTGTGGGCCATAAGTTTGATTTTGGGGGTGCTTGGGACTTAAAATCCTGGCACAGGAGTTTGACTGACGTGTAAGGCAACAAGGAGCCACTAAAGAGACCTCCAGAGAAGGTTAGAAATGTCCATCCACCTCATTTTCAGGTGGGGAAGCTGAGAACCAGAGGTGGAGGTCGCTGCCCAAGCTCCACCAGCCATTCCTCAGGGCTCTTTGTCATCCTCAGCTGATTGGGTAGTGTCTGCCTGGCTCAGGGGCTTTGGGAACTATCAGGGTGGCAGCAAAGGATGCAAGATGAAAAACTGACCCTAGGTTAACATCTCCTTAGCAGAGATACACTGAGAAACAATCAGAGATGGTAAGAGAAAAGGAGACTTTAGGAGGAAGCTAAGAACAAAGGCTGGAGCCGCTGGCATGAAAGAAGCTCAACCAAATACAGTTTGCATGCACATGGCTGTTGACCCCTGAGACACTTCCAGTGAGAAACTTCTTCTTGAACTTTGCAATGAAGTAGAGAATCTTTGCAATCTTTGAAACCTTTCACTTTGGAAATATCCACAAAACAAATGTGAAAAACAACCATTAATGAAGCAGATATAAAACACTTTGGAGAAAAAATAATTTAGCATTTTTATAGTTGCTATAGAAACACCTCAGCCCTCACTCTTGCTAATTAGTTGGATTTACACATTTTATATTTGGAAATGCAAATCAGTTTTCATAAATTATTATTTTTTTTGTTTGTAGTACTGTTACGCAGATACACATAGAAAGTCTAGGATATTATTTAGTTATCTAGTGTGACATATGTAGTTACATGAGCCTGATGTTTATATCCACAAGACATTTCTTAGTTTAAATAGTCTCCTGTTAAGTGTTGTGGGAAATTATACAGAGATGTATAATTTTTACAGAAGAAAATGAGAAAATGTGAATGGTGGGGTGTTTGACTAAAGTGTTTTCTCATGGCGTCTTGAGAGAGAGGGGGGGTGTCTCTTCCCCAGTGGACTGTAAATAATAAACATTGAAAAACTTTTCTCTAGTCGTGGGAATTATGGTTGGTTTGGGTGTCTTCTGAACTTTTGGTACTAAACACTCGCCATCTGTAAACACTTACTGGACTCTCACTGATTGGAGAAGACATAGAAATGTTTGGAGAAACGGGATTGAAGGACAGGTCCAAGATCTGGAGTGGCTTGTAGTCTTGTGGAGAGGAGGTGAGTGAACACTCAGATTCAGTCTGTGGGGATTATAGCTATATTACTGTGTTTTCAGGCTACAGTCGGAAGACAGGAGGAGTGAAGCTGTAGATTTGGCTGTATTATTGAAAAGGGGGATTCTTGGACAGAGCTGGGTTCAACTCCTAACCCTGCTACTTACTATCTGCAAGATTCGGGGCAGGTTATTTGACCACTCCAAGCCTGTTCCTATAAAGTGAGGAGAAAGAGAATGATTTCTACCTCATAGAGTTTTTGTGAAGATGATAATAGAATATTTATAAAGTGTTTCGTTTGAGCCCAGACCATTACAAGTGCTAAGCCGGTAGTATCTATTAGAAAATTATTATCACAATCGATTTTCATCATACATGCATGTATCCATTTTGTTCAACTATGTGTGGTTGAACAAAAAATAAAAAAGAATGCTGAAAGGAAAAGAACAGGGTCAATAATATTCCCCTTTCCACTCACAGTGTACCTGCCTCTGATAGAGCTCTAGATGTAAATTTGCTGATAATCAGGCCTTTATATATATGGATATTCATGCATCAATATAAGACTGTAAATGCATGTCTAACACCCTCTATGTGTAATTTGTGACTTTCAAGCCTTATTTTGACTTTATGTAATTGTTATCTTCTACACTGACTTCAGAAGCTAACTCCCCCATCACAGCTGAAGCCGCTGTATTATAATTGTGTTGTTAGTGTTATTATTGGCCTGAGGTGAAGGAATCAGTAGGGTAGCTGATAGGATGACTTGAACCTTCAGTTGAGACCTTGAAATAAATCTAGATGTCCCTGGATGATTTTTGATAAGGACAGAAAACACGTAGCAGGGAAAAGAGGTAGGAGACTTAAATGTCGATCGAGTGTGAGGGAGAGAGAAAAAAAAGGGGAGAGGCTGAGGTGAGACGTGTAGGGAGGGGGCTGTGGCCTTTTGCCAGGTGGTCTTGACAGGGCTGGTGGAGAGAGGAAATGAGTCTCAGAGAGGAGACCCAATGGGTGATTAGCCACATGTGGGAAATAAGGAACACAGAGAATAATGTTTATCTATGCTAGTATTTTTAGAGAACAGGGTCCTTCTAGTGATGGATTTGAATAACATTAGGTGTTCTAATGCTTCTTAGCCTTTTCAGTCTTATGTCCTCAGTTATTTGAAAAACAGAGTAAACAGGATCACTTCCTTCCCTAGGCTGATTTCCGTCTTCTCCTGAATCAATAAGCAAGGATTTGTTTCTTCTTTGTGTATATGACCCTATTTAAATTCAAGGTTCATGGTAACATAAATGGCAAGTGGGAGGAAAACAAATAAAGTACAAATACATAAATATATTTCTTTTTCAAAATTCGCCACATTAAACAAGCCAGTAGTTTTGATGTTATCTCCATAGGTTGTGGCGGTGCTCTTTAGTATGCCTACTGGGGTATGGCCAGGCAGGAAATGTAAGGAGCTGAAGCAGTAGGGAGTGATCGGGACTCTGGTAACTGGAAAGCCAATGCTCCTGTTAAAGGGAAGTGCTGTAGCTGCTTGTCAGCTCGACCTGCTTGCTGCTGTTGGAGCATCAGAACCCAGGGTTACCAGACAGGACCTTTCAAGAGAAGCCAGGAACTGGTATTTTAATGTGAAATCTGATTTTAAATGATGACAACCAATTAAAAAATTAAATCGCTGTCAAAGCCAAAACAAAATTATTCTGTGGGTGGCCTGTTTGTCACTTTTTTTTTTTTAGAGCTGCACTGTCCAATACGGTAGCCACTAACTAGATAATGGCTATTGAGCTCTTGCAAAATGCTAGTTCCAATTGAGACATGCAGTAAGTATAAAATAAGCACAGGATTTTGAAGATTGTAAAATATATTAGTATTTTTAAAATATTGATTTTGTGTTGAAATGATAACGTTGTGGATATGTTGGATTAAATAAAACATTTATTTATATTAATTTATCTTGCGCTTCCCTGGTGGCGCAGTGGTTGGGAGTCCGCCTGCCGATGCGGGGGACACGGGTTCGTGCCCGCGTCCAGGAGGATCCCACATGCAGCGGAGCGGCTGGGCCTGTGAGCCATGGCCACTGGGCCTGCGTGTCCGGAGCCTGTGCTCCGCAACGGGAGAGGCCACACAGTGAGAGGCCCGCATACCGCAAAATAAATAAATAAATAAATTAATTAATTAATTAAAAAAAATAAAAATAAATTAATTTATCTTGTCATTTTAACTTTTAAAAATTTAAATGACATATATGGTGTGCGTATGTGGCTTGCATTCCGTTTCTAGTGGACAGGTTGTTATGTCTTAGCTTAGGTGTTGGCTGGCTGGCAGGTGTGCACCCAGCTGTCCCTGCCTGAGCCCCAGAAGTGGTGACGCTGACATCTGGTGTCCCAGTCATGGGCACAGAGCCCTTGGTACCTGTGTTCTTCAGAAGCATTGGTGAACGACTGGGAATCACACTTCTTTTGTTTGCCTTAGTGTTTCTTAAAAGCTTATTTTTATTGAAAAAAGAGCAAACACTTGAAATTTGCCCAAGGTGCTGGTAAGCTGTCAGCATCACCATGGGAGTCACGTGATGCTCACATTTTAACTGATTCAAATGATTCAGTAACTAATCAAGGGTGGTGGCTGGTCAGTGGGGCCACAGCTAGAAACGCCAGCTTGGAAAGAGGGAAAGCTGCTGGTCAGTTCTTCTCTTCAGTTTTTCAGAGAACAGTGTGTTTGTGGATCTAATCAAGCAAAAGCACTAGATTCAAATCCAGGAAATATTGATCCACCTGTTAGGTGCTAGGTTCTGTACGGAATGTCTTCACAGACGTTATCTTATTTAATTCTCACCTCACGAAACACATCTAGCAGCCTCTATTGAGCTTTTATGTGCTTGATATCAGAGAGGAAAGTAGGAACATGTCAGAGTCTCCGCCCATCCCCAGACTTATGAGGGCTTTAATAATTTTCTGAAAGGTAGGATAGTTTGAATACCCAGATATGAACATATAGACTTCTTAATCTGGTTCAGTGGTTCTCAAATTTTAGTTGGTTGTAAATACAAATCCATATATATGGTACTTTATGAATGATGAAAGTGATTTTCAAGGGTGATTTTGACTATGTGTGATTTTTGTCTTCCATGCTAACTTTAGGGCTTGACTTCCTGCCTGAGATGTAATTCTTCTAAATGTGTAAGAGTTCTTAGTGTGTGATTCCAGGTGGCTAGACACAGAGATGTGGGGTAAATAGCCTCTGTTTCCAGAGCTTAGAGAATAATGTGTTCTTAATGTGAGGGTTGGTGGGGTGCAGAGAAAACCCACAGAAGCTTAGGCAGTCTCAGTGTTCCTGAGGCTGGGGAGTGGAGGGCTGACCAGTCTAGGGGAGACATTGTTTGGGAGTAGAGAGGGCAGCAGAAGGCAGTCTGGAAGGGGAACCAGCTGGCTCCTACAGCTGCCTAGGTTCGGTGGCCCACAGACATTACAGCTCCCTCCAGGTGCTTTGGCTTCACTTAAGCCAAATTCATGTTATCTCTAGAAGGATGTTCAAGATCAGCTCTAAGATGAGCCCCTGCAGCTTCCTATGGTGTCAGTTAGAGGGCCTGCAACTTAAAGAACAGCCACCTGGATGTTGGAGCTTGGGTGATGGTTATGGATACTTCAGTGAAATTCATCAACTGAGAATTTACCATGAGTTGTGTTGTGCAAGGAATTTGGTGGTGGTAAGATAACGTTCTCTGAGGGCTTATCATTTGCCAGAGACTGTGCTAAACGTTGCAGTTACAGCATAGCTCATCTAATTCACACAATCCTCTGAGGTAGGTATTACCCATCCTGTTTTATAGATTGGGAAATTGAGAGAGGTTAACTAATTTGCTCCAAGTATCACACTTTTCTCTACGTGACTACATCAGCCATGGTTAGGTAGAGCTGCAAGTAAGGGAAACTGCCTTGATCCTCTAAAAAACAAAAAGAAGACAGTGACCTAAATAAGGCAGAAGTTTATTACTCTTACACAAATGAAGTCTGGAGGTAAGCAGTCCAAGGCCTCAGGGGAGGCTCTGCTTTATAAGCCCTCAAGCCAGGCTCCTTCTACCATATTCTTCCACCACCTGGAGGGTGGTCTCATCCCTGCTGTCCAAGATGGAGCCATGGCTGTCACAATGGCATTCCTAGTAGCAGAATGGAAGAAGGAAGAGGGCGGGGTTGATAGTACATACAGCATTCTGTTTGCATCTCATTGGCCGGAACTTGGTCACATGGTTGCCTAGCTAAAGGGACGTTGGGAAATACAGTTTTTATTCTGGGCAGTCATGTGCTCAGATAAAAATTGAAGATGTTATTACTTCAGATGAAGAAGAAAACAGATATTTGGTGTCAGCAATAGACTTTGGCCACCACAGTGACCTTGGTCACATCACTAAGACTCCTCTTGATTTATCTGTAAAATGAAAATGCTGATGATAGTAGATTCTAACTCCAGGGATGTTATGTGGAATAAGTGAGGCTATTTGGAAAGCATTTAGTATAGTTTCCCATAGCTGGCATCGTTTGAAACATCATGGCTATTTTTAATTATAAGATGACCGATCTTTCCTTATTTCTGTTAGTTTTGTGTATATGGTAACATAGTTACTAGAGAAAGATGCTTATTTTCTACATTTTTTCCTTCATGTTCTATTATCACTCTTAAACGATACTTTGCATCTTTTGGCTACCCTGTGACCTTAGTTCAATATCTGTTTCCTTCTCAGGCTGAGGTGGTAAGAATCACTGATCATGAATTCTAAAAGATTGGGAAAAGAAATCATGAACACAATGTCAAGTTGGTTTTCCTTCTCTTTCTATTGATTCTCTCACAGATGGTTTCTTTTTCTTACAGAACTTAATTTTACGTTGTGTGCTTGGAAAGCTGAGTGTCAATATAACCACAATTTTAAATAATTTTGGAATTTACTCGTTAAAGGAAGGGATTAATTGTGAAACTTTACATCTGGATCTGGATCTATCCTGGTTGTCACTATATTAGATTGGGCTTAAAAGAGAGGCATACCTTTTAAACCAGAGGCTTCTAGTTTTCTTTTTGGAACATGGAAGACTCTCATTAAAATGCAACACCTTTGACTGGGAGGTTTGTGGGCTAGAGAGGTGTGCATGGGACAGAGTGTTATACCTTCAGTTTGGACCAGATCTTGACAAGTTATGCAGGAGATAGGGATGCACTGGGTGCTAAGCTAAACTCCTTCAGTGGTGTCCCTCTGGATGAGTCTATCTGGATTCAGTCCACAGTGGCAGTGGTCTGGCCCCTCTGCCTCACTGGCCCAGCATTCTCAGCCCTCCAACCACACTCAAGCTCCCTGCTGCCTCAAGGCCCTTCTGCAGTTTAATCCCTTTGCCTGGAGGGCCTACCCGCCCTCGGTGCCTACCTACCTGGCCCTCATCCTTCACAGCCCACTTCCAGGAGGCCTCTCTGAGCTCTCGGCTTGGGCAGGCTTCTTGGTATTTACTCATAACACTGGGCTAATTTTTTTTTTTTCAGTGTGCCCATCTTGGGCTGTACAGATATGCTTCTTAGGTGACACTTGATTTGTGTCTGCCTTCCCCGTTAGCCTGTAAGCCCAGTGAAGGCAGGGACAAGGTCTGCTTTGGCTCAGTGCTAGGACCCCTGTGTTTGACCTGGTGCTCAACAAATATTTGCAGAAGGAATGAATTTGGAAATCAGTAAATTATCTGCGGGTCATCCTCTGGTAACTCATAAGACCTCTCTATAATCAACTCTTTTTTTGTAAGCTTGGCAGTTGCTTGGTGAGCATCACGGATTCTAGCTAACACGGAAGTTTAATGTTCTTTGCATCACAAGTTAACATTTTCTAAGCAGAGACTAGAGTCACTTCAGCCCAGCCTGGTCTGGTTAGAGCGAGGCTAAGTCAGGAGGCTTCCGGATGACATAGAAAGAAAGGCAAAGAATTGGATCCCTAAGGTTATGCGGTCCACATTAAAGAGCAAGATTTATTTTCATTGTATTTTTTCTTAACTGAGGGCATCTTATCTAGTTTGACAGGCTTATTTGGGACGAAATTTTGCTCTTTGTGACATTTGGAATTAATATGAGGAAATATTCTTTGTATTGCCTGGTGTTGAAAATGTCAGTAAACAAACTCAGCAGTCAAAGAAGGGGGAGCCCGGTAACAAAAGACATTGTTTCTTGGTGCAGGAGGTAAACAAGAGAGTTTAGAACAAAGGTTTTCTCAAAATAGGCTTTTTAGCAACCTTTGGAGCCAGGCTCTTGAACTCCACCCGACTCTATTCTGCTGAAGCGGGGATGCTGATGATAATACTTGTTATTTTAACCAGCCCCCAAAACTTACCAACACAAACACTGTCTTAATGTCTGGGCTGACAGCAGGGCTGGGAAGGTCCTTATAGGATCACAAAACAACTCGGGCAGTTGAGGGCTTCCGGCAGCCAGCTAACAAAAATATACTCTCAGGATGCAGCTCAGGGAGGCGTGGGACCCGCACAGCAGTGAGCCTGAAAGCCAGCCTTTCCGTTTTTATAGAGCTTCACCCTTCACATCTGGTGGAGCTGTGACAATCAGCGTTAGACCATTTTAGAAATCAGATACCCTGGGTACCAGGAAGTTGATTTGCCTTGCACTTCCTTAAGAAAACACACATTAATATTTAAGCTGGGTTTTCATAAAAGAAGGGTTGTGTGTGAGATGCGAAATAAAGTCAGGGGGCTGGGAAAACGCCCTCAGATACAGTGACCCTGATGCAATTCAAATTGTCCTCCAGATTTGAAAAGGAAAAGGAGAGGGGCTCACCCACCCCCAAGGGCTCATGGCATTTGGTATCTACTATTTTATGGCATGTGTCTATAATTTGGAAAGAACTGGATTTGAAGTTGTAACTTCCTACTCTGTAAACAGAAGTTGGAGATCCATGAAGGTTACCTTCTTAAGTGATCCCAAGAAACAGCGTTTATGATTTCTCCCTCAGTATTGTTTCTTAGCAGCTTTTTTCAATTAGAGGGCCGTGTGGCACACATCTTCCCATTCCTGGGCTCATGGCGGCCATAGCGCTCCTGGTTCAGCCTTATTCATTTTCCTGCCCTCCTTGGGGTCCACTCTCTGTAGAGATGACTTTGAGATTGTATCACATAAATCGGGCATGACAATCCTGCTAGTGCCATCTTGAATATAGAGTGTGATCTTGCTATGTCTCTAAAAGAGTTGTGGAGACAAATACAGTTCTTAAAGGGGAAAGGGGTTTTTCAAAGATCAGTGTAAATGGTTTACTTTAAAAATAAACATTTTAAATCACTTTGATCTTGGCTGTCCAAAAGATGCAAACTAGTCATGCTTCTGGGGAGTATTTTCCGGGGTTTTAAACCTAGCATAGACCATTTCCTCTTTGCTTGCAAGAAGATAAATAATTTTTCGAACAATAGAACACATGAAGAAACCGTTGTGCGAGTAACAGGCAGGTAGGATATTGAAGGTGTTGTAAGAGCAGAAGTTGGTTTTGCATTTGCAAAAGGAGATTTGCTAACTTCTCTACGTAAGGTTATTCACCCAGATTTGAATCCTGCAAACTGCGTTTCCTCTCTCTGTTTCTATCCACCCACCCTCTCATATCCATTTCATCTGCAAGGATATCATGACATTTTTTTGGTCAGATACCTTATTGAAAATTTGCTCTCGCTTTGCCCTGGCATGTCTTCAATCTTTTGTTTCAATAATTAGACTTTACTCTTTTGGACCATATACTTGCCTGTTCATCAGGCATCATCATTTAAATATGATTCCAGCATTAACTGAATATCTGAATGTATGTGTATTTAGTATTTTGGTACAATGATTAATATTTTGAAGATTGCCTGAATTTTAGATTTTGATTAAGTAATACACAATTACAATGGGAGTAAGTTCTAATGTACTTTGAAAACCCAACCACAAGTTATTTGAAGATAAAATGAAATGATTTTGAGGTTTTCCAGATGTTTCTTTTACATGGAAAAGCAAGTGTCAGCTGTACTAACATCACATACTATTTAATCCTTAAACTATTTTTTTTTGCTAGTTTTATAGGTACTGTATAAAGTGGTTATCTCATGGATAACAGGAAGCCATCCTCAATAGATCAGCCATCTTTTTTGTATTTATACTATGAATTTTGTTACTCTGAAGATTAAGGAGGCAAGTGATCATTTTCAAGGAAGATGCTTTAAGACCAAGATTGACCTTTTCAACTGGCTTCCAATGGCATTTATTAAACAGGGCTTGCTTCTTTTTTTAAGTATAGTCATGAGGTTTGGGGGATGGTGCTGGGTGGTTCTGTGTGGGTCTCTTACCACTGTGAAGCAATTAGCTGAAAACATGTGCTCTTTCTTGTACAGACAGAACCACATCATGGACAGAGGATAATCTGTATCAGGATATTTGAGTTCTAATCTGAGATCTTCCCCTAACAAGCTATGTGATCCTAGGCAAGATGCTTAACTTTTCTGAGTGGTGGTTTCCTCACCTATAAGTTGAAGAGGGTTTGATTTGACAGAAAATTAGAAACATCTAGAGAATAAATAAAGGCAAAGCTGCTGTACTCAAGGAGACCGAGCCTGGGGTAGGATTCCACTGGCTGGGTCTCCCCTCTCAGCTGCACAATGGTCCTGAGACCCCTGGAGCATCCTGGAACCCAGTGTGGAAATCGCTTCTACTGCTAGCATTTTACATTCCTTATGTCTAAAAGAGATCATGTTAGCTAGAGTTTAAACTGATAAAGGCCATTTTGATTTCTTTCAAGTGTCTTTCTGCTGATATTGCATGTTGTAGAAAACTTGGAATATATGGGAAAGTTTGAAAAGGAACCCAAAAGAATTCATTTGTGTCACTACCCACAGATATGCATTTGGAATACATTTCCTTTTCTTTTAAATTTCTTATCTGTCTCTTTCTGTTTCTTAATTAGAATAAAGTACATATATATTATAAAATATAAGTACATGTATGTTGTAAAATATATATTATAAAATACATATACTTTTGAAAAAGAATTCTAGTGATTATCATGTGTCATAAACTGACGAGTATGATTAACTGCAAACAAATAAAACCTGACCATCTGTATATGCTGCTTTGAATCATATAACTTCTATTCGTATGATGTCATAAGGATTTTTCTATGTCATCCAGGCATATTTGGAAAATATTTCAGTGGTGATTTACTATCTCATTAACCACCCCCTCGTTATTGGATATTTAGGTTATTTCCAGTTTTTCATGGCCATAAATGTCATCGTGATGAATATCTTTGACTGCCACTCTGATTTCCGTCTTAGGATAGTTTCCCAGACAAAGAATTTCTGGGTCAAAACTTTAACTTCTTATACGTCTAGTGTATATTTATTTTATTTTTCGTTGGCCCTCCTTGTTTTGGTAGAAATAATCCCTTATTCTTATATGCGGAAATCTGATGAATTGTTATGTGAAATAGTATTCTGTAAAGTAGTGAACATGAAGCAGTTTTTACAGATTACAGAATAAAATACATCTCCTGTGTCATTATTAAATTGATAATGATCCTCATTGAATGTTGTAGCAGAGAGTTGCTTTCCAATTTGGAGAACATGACCTGCAAAATCAATGCCATCACTTGTCATATATCTGGGATCTATCTGATTGCTAAGGATTTTCTTTCCTTAACATCATACGATACTTACCATTGGCTTAAACAAACAGAACTTATGTTGTTTCCAACTCCCTCGTTTCTGAACTTCTATTTTTGAAGAAAAATTTGGAACTGTGCATTTTGTGGGGAGTATAAATGCATATTTAAGGTATGAATGCTTCTTTCAAGAATCAATCTGCATCTTGGCTGGCAAACTTCTCAGGTGCACAAAGGGGCCCTGGCTACTTGGTCATTCATGGAGGAATATATTTTAAAACTACTTTCTTGACCTTCTTCTAACTTGGAGACAAGCACATTCCTCACTTTTTCCCAACCAGAGCGAACAAAATTTTCATGTGCAGAGAGTGTGTTTTCAGTGGATTAAACCCAAAGCTATGTTGTTCTAGAGGTCTTAGGACTGCTTATGTAGTGCACAATAAGCTTTGTAGCACAATTTAAATGTTGATTTTAACATATAAACAGTTATCTAGAAGCATTTCAGAAAAGCTCTTTTTAGGAATTGGCTTAAAAGTATATTGGATAATGATTTTCGAAGCATGTTTATTTTTTTGGTGTCTTTATTTAGGCATATAAAGTTTTTCCTTTTACTTGGACTCCATAAAGAAGTTCTGGGTCTGCCTTCTCTTTCTCTCTATGTGCTCACTCCCTTCCTTTTCCAGCTGTTTCTTTTATTCATCTGAGACATTAGGCGATGACGTTCTTTATTTTGCCGACAATGACTTATTTATACCTAATTGCTTGGATTCTGGGATTGTTACGAAACTGTATTGACAATGATGATTTTCAGTTGTATCACAATGAGGGCACATGAATTAACACAGATCCCAATCAAAACATGGCAAGCAAGAAACAAAGCCCCCACCAATGGCATGTTTCTCACATTGCCTTTGTTAAGTGTTGCATTAAATAGGAAGGTGACATTCTTTTGAGAAGTAAAGCATATGTAAATAGGACGAGTTTTTAAAAATAGAATTCTGCAAGTCAGACTCATTTTTATGGCTTCATAAGGCAGAGAACAAGTTAAACAGAAACCTTCTGTTTAATAGAGAATAGAAATTGGAGTTGTTTTCCTGCTTCATTTAGGATCCAAACTTTCTTGGGCATAGCTGGGTATGGTTGGGTATAAGTCTGACAAATCGATTCTGTGTTTGAAGTCATCACCATTGAGAACCCAAGATGGGCCTTTTTGGGCATGACTATGATTGTTTGTATGAGCTTGTGAAATTGCAAACCTAACTTCTGGGCAGCATTAAAAGTGGTATTATTTGGAATGGAGTCCCTGGTTGCTTTGTGATTTGATGATTATGGCTCTTGATGTATTTCTCTTTCTAAGAGGGGAATAAAAGTGCTATACCCACTAATGACTGAATTGGTTGGTTCCACTTATAAGGCCCATACAGCCTCTTCGCCATTCAGCCTTTTCCAAGATAATCTATTGTAAAATTAGATTGTAAAAATGGACACAGTTGCCACCACCCTGGGACAATAGTGAAGGGCTCATGATGTCAGCCCCACTAAACTCCCTAGGGGAAATCATTACATAATTCATTTGTGGTGTCACCCAGCTCCCCAAAGAGCTTGGCTTCCTTTTCGGTCTCAGTTATCTCTTGGAAGTGTGACCCTTCCGGTTTGATTGCCCTGAGAATGCAGTGTTTTCTCTTAATGCTGAAGCCCCCTCTCTCAAGGTCTGCTTCTTAAGTGACAGAGATGCAAAAGCAGCTCTCTGGACAGTGTTAATTCAATTCTCTATGCTATCATGCATAAACTGAGTAACGCATCCAGTGGAGAAGACAGGAAGAGAGGGTCCAGGAGGTGTGGGTTCCAGTAAAATTTAAATAGCCACTGCACTCTCAAGGTTAAATGGTGAACGCCATCCATGACTGTTAGTATGCAGGACAAGTCAATTAGATGAACTGATTTTTCACGGTGTTGGGGGTTGTAATTCAGGGATTATTATCCTATAGGCAATTCAAGACTAGATTTTGAGGGGAGGCAGTGAAACTTTTTAAATGGATGGAACATTTTTTTAATTAAGTAATTGATATTTTCCTAGGGCTAGGCTTTTATCAAAATCGCACAAGGATCCACAGGCCAGAAAAGGTTAAGGAACTGGTGCCTTCCATCTTCATAATTTTTTAATGTTTTATTTTAAAAGTTGATGTTCTGTTTCCTTTTATGCAGAAGAGACAAAAGCAGGCACAACTCTGATATGCCTTAATCTTTCTTCTCTCTTGTGGATGCCCAATAATAAATGTACAGGAAAGAAATATAAAACCCTATCCAAACTCAGCTAATAGCTCTGAGAAATGCACATTGAGAGTGCTTTAAAATCAGGTTACAAATATAATTTTCAATTTGCTGGAGAAAATAGGAAGGAAGAATCCTTTGGAATACAGAATAAATTCATTGTATGTACATTATCGGTGTGGGTTCACTATATTCCTTGTTGGCCTACAGCTCAACACGCCTTTAAGAAGCAAAAAGTGCGCACACCGTCCCTCTTGATGATATTTAGGGGAAGGCACACACGTTGTGAACTACTGTGAGTTGGGTTCTTGAAGTCAAAGAGGCAGTAGATGAAGTTTCATTCAAATTTTAAAGATGAGCAGTGCTATCAGTTAGGGACACTTAGGAGATTTGAGATATTTACTGCTCTTGGGGATTATTTCCTCCCTGGTGGAGTATTCTGAATGAGTGTCAAGGCCTTGCCCTGGTAGATTCCAGAAAATACATCCATCTTAATTTGCTATGAAGCCTGGGAGCCCTTGTATTGCAGTCTCTGGTTCCCTGTGACCTGTAAATCCTGGAGTGTGTAGGAGTGCGCTTTTCCCTTTTTCAAATCCCCCATTTCCCACAACTGATTTTTATTATTTGGTGACATGCTGGAAGTGTTGTGGTGACCATTTAAGAAGTACAGGCAGATGTATTGCTGACTGGTTACTTACTGGAAGAGTTTCACATTATGTTGAGTCTGGCTGTTGATTGTAAGCAGCTTCGCTAGTTTTACCTCAAACTTCTCAGGACTCTTAGCCTTCCTTCCCTCCTCCTGAAAAATCCAGGATCAACTGAAGCTGTTGAAATAATACGACAGTGTATCTGGAGAATTCCACAGCACTTGGTAGCTAGTAGGGAAACATTGTATTTATTATATAACAAGGTAAGCAGTTGCAAAATGAAATATGGCAGCAACAACTACCTTTCTACCAAGTGACTTTGTCACGCTTCAGTGATTTATTTTCTTTTTCATTTTGCTACTTTGTAGCAAAATAATGGACAGGAAAGACCCGAATTCCAGTCCCAGCTCTTCCAGTCATGGCTGTTGTACCTTAAGACAGTGCTTTTGCTCCTCTGGACTTTATTTTCCTCATCTGTAAAATGAGCATAATATTATCTGCTGACTTAATGTGGTTAGAGTGAGGAGGAAATGAGAAATCAAATGGCTACCACTTTATAAAGCATTTTAAAGCCAAGTGGAGATTGCTCTTTCCTTGATAGAAACTTTCCCAACATTTCAGAGTTAATCAGTAGACACGTATCTTAGAGGCTCACGGTTCTGGCTCTGGAGTCAGACAGGGCTGGGTGAGCATCCTGGCCATCCCACTTACTCATATGTGACCTTGAAGAAGCTCTTCGCCTAATCCCTGCCCCCGTCTTCCTCATCATGAAAATGGGAGTAATGGTAGTTGAGACCTAACAGAGTTGGAAAGTGGATCGAAGAAGGTAACTGTGCCTAGTCCCGTGCCTGGCAATGTGGTGAGTGCTTAATAACAGTGAGCTCTTGTTAGGGTTTGGGTCCCTTTACCTACATCATTAAGAATGAGAACTTCCTGAAAACAGAGCCCCGCACATGTGATTTCAGAATACATGATACAGAGGCAAGCTGTCATCGTAAGAAGAAAAATCATCCAGGGTCTGCTGGTTAGTCCTCAGTAATCACCTTCTATCGTGATCACAGTGGCTCTCCAAGTGGTGGCAGAGGACCAGCTTTTCTACAGTTCTCAGTTCCCTATGCCTTACAGTGGTAGTCAAAATACTTCATGATTCAACTCAAGACATTTAGCGCATCTTCAGAATAAATTATTATTGTCATCAGCACATTACCACCGAAGAAAATCTGTACAGGAACAGAATGCCCAGAGTGAAATGCTGCATGTTCATCAGCTTGTGAGCACCACGTGTACGAGGATGTTTTTGTTTCGGTTGTCGCTTTTTGTACACCAAAGCTAAAAGCAAGACACACCCGATGGTGTTTGTTGACCTTGTGCCTAACGGAGTTAGCAAAGATCCAGTTAGGACAGTTCAGACAGGCAGAAAGATAAGTATGCCAGTGCCGAGAAGAGTCACAGAGGCAATGCCTCCTGATAACAGGGCAAAGGTGACCAAGAGGGAACCATCTTACCTTTCTTCAGCTTATACATGTAAATGTGTCTGGCAATGAAAGCATTCCTAGCCTGCATTATGAGTACAGAAATTGAAAGGAACATCTATTTTGGTAATTTCCAGGAGACTTCCTTTTGATGCGGATAGACGTTAATCAACTTTCCTATCCAGCTGTAAATGAATCCTCTAACTATCCATCCAGTTCACTGCTCTCTTTCCTGATTCTTGTCACATGTGGTTCAGCACCTGACAGATCACTTTTACTTTACAGCTTTCCCGAGGTGATAATTTCTGGCGTTTTACATGACTATGTGTACTAAAGATGACGTTTTGCTTTAAAGGAAGTACAGTTTTAGGCGCCCAAATTGCTTCATCCTTTTGAATAGCATTCCTTCCTCCTTTTTACATATATATAAATATCAAGTATTTATGTATATATAAATATCAAGTATTTCAACCCTGAAACCAAACTAAAACTTCTTCCATTAAAGGGTATGTTCATTATTTACTTTGAGACAAATGCCCTATGGATCCTTAAACCTAAGCCTGGAAAATAGGAAATAATTCACTCTGGCTTGAAAAGGGTGGGGATTTCTTTGTTTCTTTTTATATTTATTCAGGAAAAGCTGACAATCGTCCCACATTAATGAACTACACCATCAATCACGGTGTGAACAATGAGCGGAAAAGCGAGGTATATGTCAGGCTGACGGCATATTGCCTTTTTCAGCGAGGGCATGGCTGTTTATAGCACTTTCGTTGGCAATTCCTTTTGCACTGGCACAGGAATAGAAAGAAGAATTAGAAAGGCAGCCAGTGGAAAGAGCTTTATGTTTTCAAATTATGGAAAAAAAGTAGTAGGGGAAAATTGAGAAATGATTATTTGTATAGTTTGTGTACCCATCCCACAGAACTTAAAAGATAAATGGAAAATGAGAAAAAAAAGGGGTTTCTTTTATCTTTCATCGCATTCTATAGGGCTAGTTGTCTTTTCCTAAGTCCATGCCAAAAGGTTCAGAGATGGTGTATGTCAACTGCATTTGAACCCTGAACCTATCACACAACTGAATTGGTTTACTCCACCCTGAGCATCCACGTGTGTGTACGAGCTGGTGATTGATAATGAAAATGACTTCGGTGCCCTTAGGAAGTGATAGAGTTTTCTCTTTTGCCTGGCTCCTTCTCTCCTAGCACCAGCTGGTAAGAAGAGAGCTGAGCCCTGGTGGAATCACTCTGTCAGGCAATATTGTGGTAAACTGTGGCTCAGACCTAACAGCCTTGTGGCCACATAATCTATGAGGGGAGGCCAGCCTCATCTCTCTTTGGAGGGGCAATTTCTCCTCTCTTTCAAAATCTGAACGGCTTTTGCCAGTGTCAACTTAATAAGTTGGCCAAAAAAGACAAGATGAAGGTGATACCGGCAGCTCGTAATTATTAAGAATGCATAATGTGTTAGGGACAAATAGCCGTGACTTCATGGAATTCTCATAATAGCCCTGTGAGGGGGAGGAGCACTGTTATTGTTACAGATAGGAAACTGAGGTTCAGAGAGATTAAATGACTTTTGCAAGGGGCCACAGAATCAATGCATGGCTGAACTGTAATGTGTGGGCCTCTCTTAACTACAGATTCCAGTTTCTTCAAAGCTACACCAGTGCTTATCAAACTGTAAGGCCGGGCTTCCCTGGTGCCACAGTGGTTGGGAGTCCGCTTGCCGATACAGGGGACACGGGTTCGTGCCCCGGTCCGGGAAGATCCCACATGCCGCGGAGCGGCTAGGCCCGTGAGCCGTGGCCGCTGAGCCTGCGCGTCCGGAGCCTGTGCTCTGCAACGGGAGAGGCCACAACAGTGAGAGGCCCGCGTACCGCAAAAAAAAAAAAAAAAAACAAACTGTAAGGCCTAATGACCTTATACTCTTAAAAATTCTTGGGACTCCAAAGAACTTTTGTTTATGTGGCTTATATGTGTCCATATTGACTGTATTATAAATGAAAATGAGAACTTGAAAAATGTTTATTTATTCCTTTTAAAATGACAGTAGCAAGCCCATGTTTGCTATTAACATAAGTTAATACATTTTAACATAAGTTATGTTATCATAAGTAATATATTGTAAAATGGGTAAAACTCTATTTTCTGAAACAAAAATAGTGAGAAAACTGGAATTATTTTACATTTTTACCAATCTTTAAAAAAATTTCTGGCTTAATAAAAGACAGCATTCTCATATTGGCTTCTGCACTAGGTTGCTATATGTTATTTTGGGTAGAGTATATGACGAAAATCCAGCTTTATCAATGCACGTAGTTGGGAAAAAGAGGACTGTTTTAATAGTTTAAAATAATTGTGAATATTCTTCTTTGATATTATACCAAAATTTTGACAAGTGGTAATTTCTTA
The DNA here is from genome assembly GCF_003031525.2 of Neophocaena asiaeorientalis asiaeorientalis. Lineage (NCBI taxonomy): Eukaryota > Metazoa > Chordata > Mammalia > Artiodactyla > Phocoenidae > Neophocaena > Neophocaena asiaeorientalis. The sequence continues at coordinate 225,676 of NW_020174788.1, forward strand.
AAAGTTAGTTGTAGTGTTCAATCTGAAACCAAAACCAATGAACTTTTTTTTTTATACTCTTTATATTAAAGCCCACTTGTATATCTTTCACTTTGAATGGATCTTTTATCCACCATGATTTTGTAACATCATGCATTGGTTATTTGGAAAATATTGGTCCCATGAATTATGTTCACTGAGCTGAATGACATTTTATTGTACAGTATTGAAAATTCATATTCATTAATATCCAAGTCAGTCTCAACAGAGAAGTTATTGGGAAGCTTTCAAGCTCATGGTGGGGGATACAAGTTTCCCAAAATTCTAATTTTCACTTGAAAGCTTGAATTTTATCATTGGCAACATATGACTGTCAGTTGTTTTCCATGAAGTGACGGTTCCCCTTTGCTCATTTTTAAGAAGACGTTTGCCAAGTACTCTGTCTGAATAACCATTGTTTATCAGTTGTACTCACAAGTAAAAATGGTGTTCTGCCAAAAAAAAAAAAAAAAAAAAACCTGTTTACCTCAG
>NW_020174788.1:226229-246818 GCF_003031525.2 Neophocaena asiaeorientalis asiaeorientalis
TCACAATTCAAACAATTGCACAAGTAGTTTACCTGAATATTATACTTTGGCATGCAGCAGAAAGCTCTATTTGTATTTCCCATTTCATCTCACAGAATCTTAAGAAGATGTAAGAATGGTTGAGATTTAATACAATTTAATATTTTAATAAAGTTCAAGAAAATTAATAATTTTTGCTACTTCATCAAGAACATTTTAAGTGAAATGGTTTCTGTGTTTTTTGTGTGTGTGCAAGTGTGTGTGTTTACTGGATGGTGAAGGATACAATGACTGTTGAGTACGGTTTGGTGGCGCTGCCTTGATTCTCACTAAAGCATCGTCATTGCTTTATCCATCTTTGCTTTTGCAATTCTGTACAAATGTCAGTACAGTGGTATTATGAGGAAAATAGGTTTGACCTCCTAAAAGAGACTCAGAGACCTTCAGGGTTCCATGGGGCCACCTTTGAGCTGCTTTACACAATGCTATCTCTCAAAATGCTGGCGATGTAAGAACAACTTTCTGTAGCGGGAAAAGAAAACAGTAGGACAGCAAAACAGAAACCAGTTGGATATTATTATTCTTATAATAAAATTTTAATGTGTATTTTCATACACATATGTTTCTATAATGGTAAATAAAATGTTGGTAGGTTTTTATTTGTTATTAAATCTTTGTGCTTCATTTCAAATAAGGGAGAAAAAAATATTTACTACGGATCAGCGGAGAGCATACTTTTGAAGCTATCAGCCACTGCTGAACTTAGTTTTCACTTTTACCATGTCAACATTGGAACTTACTGATTCTCTGTTTACAATTCTGAAGACTAGCTATTTGGAATAGATGTAAAATACTTGTGTATAGTTGTAGCATTTTAAGAGGTAAAAAACCACCAACTTCTCACAAATGCTTGGAAAATAGTCTTCTCTGTAACCAAAAACACCTCATCTTAGCCAAGAGAGAGAAAGTCTGAAGACTGATCCTTTGACTAGATGTAAGGAATTTTCTAAAAAACTAAGCTTAGCAACTAATTTTAAAAGACTCTTAAAGAAGAGTCCTGACTTTGTTGAAGTGAAGAAAATTTGGAAGTTTTATGGAAACTGATCATAATTACTACTATTTTTAAAAAATTATCCGTCTATTGTTTGGAATGACCACTGGCCATTATTTCCTATTCTGGGGCATTACACAGACTCAGAAACTGTCTGTCTCAGGATGCAACACAGATAACTCTCAGAGTTGAGTCTTTGGGTAAGAGCTGTCAATATGAGTCTTTCATTCTGTTTCTTTTTCTGTGAGAATTTTTTTTCTCTTTCAGAGAGAAAATGAAACAGAAAAACCCTTGTGTGTGCTTGAGGTTCATTCACTGCAATCTGAGAAGCGTGGTATTTGGGCTGAGCCTTTGAAGCTTCCATGACAGAGAAATGCTTAGGGTATATGCACTAAATTTTTCAGGTTGTGGATAGTTTTCAGTAGTAGGTGAGAAGCATGCATAATATACTTTGCGATCTGGCACAGTTCGGGAATCGAAGGTCTCTTTGATCAAGTCAACAGCATTTCCCAAAGTGTGGCAAGTTACCAGCCTATGTACCAGTGTTGGCCTGTAAGATCATTTTAGGAGACCCACAGGCATTTTCCATTTAATCATTCTACACCTATTTTTATGATTATCTTCAGTTAGCTGGCTTTCTGTGTATAGTTTCCTTTGAAAATAATTTTACTTAAATGAGAGAGTGAATCATTTTAAAGTAAAATTATTAATTAAATAATAATAACAGTGGTGGGTAGATTGGCAAAAGATATACAAATGATAGAAGTTTGAGGAAGCTGAGATAGTTCAGATGTGTTTAGTGCATTCATTTACTTATCCAACACTATTTATTGAATGCCTGCCTATTCTAGGTACTGTGGACTCACCAGTCATTAAAATAAACAAAGTCCCTGCCCTTGTGGAACTCACATCCTAAATGGGGAAGATAAATACATATCTAATATAATGTCAGGTAGTTAATGTTATAAAGAAAAATAAAGTAGGGCTAGGGGCTAGAGCTTGGTAAGGGGGCTATTTTAGAGAAAGTTGAGGGAAAGCCTTGTCGGGAAGGTTGCATATGACAAGAGACCACCGTGAGTTGAGTTTAATTTCACTTTAGCAAGTATGTATTAGGTGTTTGGCTCTGTAATACAAATATAAATAACACTGGTCAGAAGAAGATCTGAATGGACGGTGCAGAGCTAATAATTTAATAGAGCTAATAGTTTAATAAAATGGAATGCAATATAGGAACATAAGGCAGATACTTTGAGAGCACAGAGGAGGGGAATGGCTGTCTCCAAGCAATGGGAAATGAGGTCCCAGAAGGTATCCTAGAAGAGGTAGTTGCCCTGAATCAAATCTTTCAGAATGAAGATGAGTTAGCAAGGGAAGGAGATGGTGGGAGGGTGGGGCCGTTTACAGCAGAGATAACAGCATATGGAAAGGTGAAAAACATTCCTAGTAGGTGGAATCTGGATTTGGGGGGATTAGAAGTAGATGGAGGGTGCGTAATTCTAGGAATATACATTTGCAAGCTTTTGAAAATTGGAAACTGTAAAATACTTAGTACTAAACTATAGAGAATACCCAGTGTTTCCATTTATTCTGAGTGTGGTTGAATGTCCTGTATCATTCTGAGGCCCAGTTAAGAGAGTCCTCTGCTCTTGGACTCTGCTCTTCAGAGGGCCCCAATTTGGCCCCAAGCCATAACCCTCCTATGGACGAGAGGTCCATGGGGCCATCGGGAACCTGCCCACCCTCTAGATCACGCTCAGAGTTTTTGGCACCCAGGAATTTGAACCCCCAAAGGCCCTGAGCCCAATTCCAGAGGGCCTCCTGGTTCTCTCACCCAGGTCTACCCTCCTAGGGTGTGAGCATCCTAGTCAGAGGGCTGCTTGTAGAAGATGGGCAGGGAGATTGGATGTGAGGGCTGGAGTGCTCATATGGGTGCATGAAGCTCCTTGAGATGTGGATCTGGGCCAGAGGTGGAAGGAGAAGAGAGCTTATGTGATGGGCTGGTCTCTCTGTGTCACCAGGCTCTTGAGTGGAACTTTGAAGAGTTCAAGAATTCTAAAGTCAAACCTGGCCTTCTAGGTCATTATGAAGGAATATTCATCAAGAGAGGAGGTATAACATATTTCACTTAAAGTTTGTTTTATAGCTTTGAAATATTTAGTCATGCGGTATGTGAGTCTCCTTTTATTAGGTATGGGCCTGAGTATCATAATTCTTTACAGTTGTTGCCTTTAAGCTAGAAATACAGTAATAATTGATAGAGATGTCCAGTTCCCCTAAGACTACTTAAGCAGACTTCTACTAAATATGCAGTTTTTTTGAGAAATTATATTAAAGTTTGCCTTACTTTCCATCATTTTTCCATGACTTTGACCTCCTCATTACCTCATAAATTCACATCCAGAGTTGAATTAAATAGTTAAAAATAAGCTCACATTTAAAAATCACTTTTAGAAAGCAGATTTGGAGAAAGTAAGAGAAACAGCACCCCCCCACACACACACACTTTTTTTCGGTAAAAGACAGGAATCATAATGTTCCACATCCAATATCTAAACTATAATCTTTGTGATTAACCTATAGAGTGAAAGTTAATTGAAACGTTTCATAAAAATTAGGAAAAATTATGTCAAAACCATCACTAATTTACCAAGAAAGTATATTAAGAAATTATATGCTTACAAGTTTTTAAATAAAATTCTTTCTTGATTTGATTAAAAATACTAAGTACTTCCAGAAAAATTCCTTTCTAGATAAAAAGATCCAAGAAATCAGCATGATCATCAGATTTATCCAATAAAAAAAAGGGCGTAGGAAAGAGTGAATTCCAAATAAGTCCTGTGTAATGCTCCTGAAAGCCATGAGGTCACCAGTAAATTAAAGTTGGATTTGGGGCCCAGAATCTGTTAGAGCCATTTATTTTCTCGAAGGCTGGAGGCCAGACTCCCAGAAGCAGGGCTGAGATCCTCAGGGAGGCTGAATCCTCTTTGTTGCAGAACTTGACCCGTCATTGCACCCCTGGAATCAGTAGGTTTGAGCTAACACATTTTGGGAGTCTCTGTGCATCATGCAATAAAATTGCATTGCGTGTCTCTGACCAGAGATGAGATCATTTTTCTTAGCTCATAGTTTCAGGCCAGGACCACCCTACCCATAGGTGGAGTAGGACAGAATGTCTGTGCGCTGTGATGTGAAGAGGGAGGGGGGACCGCAGATTTTATCTTTCAGCTACCCTGTGCCAGGCAGGGTGCTGGGTTCTTTCTTTAACTGTTCAATTAATCCTCACAACAGCCCTGCAAGAAAGACAGAGGTTGATGAATATATCCTAGCTCACAGAGCTTCACAGATGGCAGATCCTGGAGTCATAGTGCCGTTCATGTGATGCCTGATCTAGGCTCTTGCTTCGGCACCATGCTGAGGGATGTTGAAACTTCCTCTGCCCTGGGATATGGTTCTGCCTCCTAGACTTGCAGGCTCAGAGGGACTTGGAGTTTATACAGTCACAGGATTCTTTTGGTGCTTGCATGCCCACTGCCACAATCCCAGCGGGTCCAAGCCAAACCTATCTAGAGCCCTCCGATCATTGATCCACCACTCTGCCGAGAAATTTCCCCTTCAGTGACTATGCCACGCTGAATCTTAGTCTCTTGTTAAATACAACATGACCCCAGGAAGATGTCATTAATAACTAGGTTAAGATTATTTTACATCACTTGTATGCAAGTATCCAAAGAAGATAGGATACTGGGGGAGAAGTAGGAGAGGGAAAATCTGGTCGCTGGGGAAGGTCCTGGCATATCCTTAACTCTAATTTCATACCACTTTCTGCCATACCCCTACTTCTCTAATCAAGGAAGAGAGGATTTCCAAGACAGAAGCTGACTTTTTTCCAAAGTTTGGCCAGGATAGGAGAGGGGGTGCCTGTCAGACAATGCAGAGGGATAGCCAACTAGAATATCCTCACTTCTCTCAGTCCACGGCTATTCACGCATGAGAGGGCTCCGTCCACTCTTTGCGTGGAGACCGGAGCAGGCCTCTCATGTATATAATTGATGATGTTTTTGAAATGTTGAATCCAGAATGCACTTCCAAAAATCAAAATACGCTGGAAGAACTCGCTTTCTAGTTAAAGATCTTTACATGATGAGGATAAAAAACCAACCGTAAATTTTCTGCATTGTTAGTTTGAATGTTCAAAAGTCAAAATGAACTGGCAAACTTAATCATTTAATCTGGAGTGAAGAATTCTAACCTAATGAAAAAAGTCATTCATGAATTTTCTGCTTTACTAGTTTGAGCAAAATTGTGTGTGTGTGTGTGTTTGCCTTATTGAGTCTCTTAATGTAATGGTATATTTGAGATTTTGAGGTAGAAATGAATTTCTGATAAAATAACCATTCAAATGATGAAATGTAAAAATGGTAATGAAAGATCAGTCATTCTCATTACGAGGCATCAAGTTAACGTGATATGTGTTAAAGTTAGACAAAATTTTAGACTTAGAGTTTCCAGGAAATACAGTACTTTACTCCAACGGAATTCAAGTGATGTTTCCAGAGTTGTCACTGGCAGAGTAGACCCTGATGTCAGGGGATGCGCTTCACTCCACAGTTTGTGTTACTCTTTTGCCTGTGGTTATGTTAGCACAGCCCCCTGTAGCCAGGCACATTCACATTTTTTATGGTGGACTTCGTAAGTTGAAAGGTCCTTTGTCTCTAAGGGCAAGAGTTCAAAGAGGCGAACGCTGGCTTACTTGCTGGATTTGGGTGAAGCCTCTCTACAACAGTAACCAAGGCATAGTGGGAATCAGATTGTTCATTATGCCTATGGAAAATTGGGTTGTGCTTTAGTCTGTTCCTATATTTAGAATGTCACCTTTGTCTCTCATTGTTGGGAAAATTAAAGAGGAACTCACAGTCATTTAATTTGGTGGACCCAAGAGATGAGAGATGTCCCTCATGTTGTCCCCCCTCTAAGGGACACCCACCTGCAGGCTGGATAAACCCATCCCACAAAGGGTTTGAGGGGCTTTCCTAATGCCTGTTCTCTGTCCCTTTTTCCTGGGAAGTGGGAGAGCCAACATTAGCGTGAGAGATGAGAACCCAAGTAACTCACCCCACCTTCCCATATTCCTTGACAGCAAACTGGGATCGTTTGTCTCCAATGATGAAAGTGGAGGGAGATGTTCAGAGGCAGGTCTTTCATGTGTCTGCTGGTTGACCTACATCAGCCTTATTTCCTTGATGGACTCTTTTCTCCCCATTGGGCCGGAATTTGAGATTTTCAGTCCGGTTTGTTTTGTCCCTTGCTTCTGACCACAATCTAAGTTTGTTCTTTGGTTTTACTTTTGCTGGTTTGTGATTGTGGTTCTCGACTTAGGCTTGATAGAATCAGAGAGAGGGACAAGGACAGTTACTTTGCACATTGCAAGGCTTTCTCTCATTTCCTTTTAAATTCAGAGCAATCTTTTGAGGCTCATAGGATAAGTATTATTAGTCCCATTTTACAGATAAGAAAAAAGGCTCAGAATGATTGAAGGCCTCGTCCAAGGCCATTCCGCTAGCTGGTGTCTGCCTCCAAATATTTATTCCACTGTTTTCCTCACTAACCATGGTACTTCCCCTTAACACTTTTACTTCTGTGAGTAGAATTTTTATTCCTACTTTTCAACCAGAAAATACTGAGACTTTAAGAAATCTTTTTTTCCCCTTGATAATCCATCGATTCAATAGCTGAGCCAGATACCAAGCCCAGGCCTTCTTGTAGGCCATGCTCACTCCCTAACAGGTCTGAAGAAAATGCTCTTAATATACCCCTTAGTGGAGATAAATCCTATAAAATTACATTTCAGCAGCAACATAAACAAGCAGAGTAATTTTGGTGTGAAATGTGCAAAGTCTTATTTACAGAACATCTCATGATACTGTTCCCAGATGTCTTTTTAAAGAAATTTTTAGCTACATGCAAAGGAACTGAAAACCAGGAATATAATTGGTAAGAAATGTAAATCTGTCCAAAAAAAACAATTACAACAACTTGATGAGATATATATTTTCTCAGCATCAGCATAAAAGAAGGAACATTCTGATCCAGAAATGGTATGTAAGTAAATAAACTTTAATTGGTTTGACAATGCCCCTTTTCCTGGCAGTGCCAAGAATCCTAGCATTATAATTACACAGTTCTGGGCAGACATGTGGTTTCCATTAAGAAAGACTTGTGATTGACTGAGTTCATGAGGCATGTCAGAAAAAACACATCAATGTCTTTATGAGAAGGGAAGAGAAATGGATCTAAATGTATTTATAACTTCACAAGATACACATTCATAAATTTTTCTAAAAGGGCATACATTTCTTTAATTCTGATGACAAAAAAAATCATTAAGGAAAGCCATTGGGAGCATTTTGGCCTCTGCTTCTATATGAACTCAACAGTTACTTGCATTCAGGCAAAAGGGCCACCTTTTGCCCTTACAAGGATTTATTAAAGGGTTCTGCAAGGAAAATGTTGAGGAAAGTCTTTGTTGAATATGCTTTGGCTTTATGGGTCCTCGCTTTTTTTTTTCCCCCCCTTTAAATGGCCTTACCATTAACAAAAATATTTTTCAGATCCATTCTCTTAAGGCCCCATGTGGGAAGCTGGGGAAGGGCTTGTATTCTCCCTCAACTCTACCCCCAACCCAGATTTTTAGAAGAAGAGGAAACTGAGTCTTGGGAAGTTAGTTAAGTTGCTCAAGGTCTCAGAGCTAGTAAATGCCTTTAATTTAAAAAGTGTTGCAAAAACATTGGAGCGGGGGTGGATTGGGTAGGTGGTGAGGGGCATTTTTAGCCCTTGTGTTGTACAAATGCCAAAAACTCCACAGGTAACACAGAGGAAACTTTTGAAACAGTTTAAGTTTTATAGGCAGAAGGATAAAACTAGCTAGGTTGGAGAAGGGTGAATTTCCTGCAAGAATATTTTAAAGCAAAACCTAATGACTTGCCTGAATCACCTAAAGTGACTAAAATATTGAATAGTTTATTTTCTGCTTTTGTATAAATACTTCTAAGATGACAAACATTTTTAGGCTTGCCAAATACTGTCATCTTTTGGCAATGTTAATATCTCAGGCTTGATCTATTTTCTTGACAACAGAATAATTGTGTGTGTGCGCGTGTGCACCTTTTCTTGAAAAACATTTTGTCAAGAAGTGGCAAAACATGTGGTAGTGTTTTTAAAAAGACTATTTCTACAAAGGCATCTCTTACATAAAATATGAGATTTTTCAACTTATTTTAAATAAACCAGTGACTTATTCAATGGAATGTCTCAAACTGTTTTCATAAGCGATTCAGATATTTTTAAGCAGCCATCTGGTATGCTAGAGTGGATATGCAAAATGTTGTAGTTTGAAATTAATGAAACAATGCCTGTGATGTAAACAATAAAAAAAATAACAATGAATAACAGCTACTATTTGTAAAGCGCTTACTGTGAGCCAGGCACTATGCTTTGTGATACATATTTATTTTATACTTTCATTAGTATTAGGTGATAGAGATTATTAACCCTATTTTACAGATGGAGAAATTAAGGCTCAGTAATAAATTGCTCCAAGTTGCACAGACAGTAAATAGCAGGAGTGAGATTTCCTGGTTCTCTCTCCCGCCCCTGACATTATTTCTCTATTGCTCTTTCTGTAATGACTGGGACACTGAGGCATATAGCATGTCCTGTGGCTGAGGTTCAGTGTTAGGATCCATTAATGGAATTCTCATACATATAATTGGCTCTTGTTATCACCTGGCTCACCAGTGCTCGGGAAAATGGAACGTGATGGGTTTCATTGATATTAGCCTGTGTCTAGAGTTGGATTATCTCTGACATAGAAGCCAGGAAAATACAAAGCCTTGAAGGACCACCTTATAGAAATAGTATAATTCTGTTATTAGCCTGTGTTTTTATAATTGTTCCAAAAAAGTGAAAGAACATTCACATCTGCCCATCCTAGCCCTAATTCCCCTTAGGTGTAACTACAGAGAGTGACAGACAAGGAGACCAAGGCACAGGGAGGTGAAAGTCACACGGCGAGCTTTTGCTTGAGTTGAGGCTAGCAAACTTGAGCCCAGTTCTGGGTGGAATCACATTGCCTCTCAAAGCCAAGCCCGGTGGTTCATTTTCCAGGACTGAACTAGTGACATTTCAGTGAGAGCCCATCTTCATGTGGCTACCCTTTGGTTTCACCACCATAGTTCAGGCCTGCCTCATTACACTTCTAACTCATCTCGCTGCCTAGAAGTTTCTTCTTCTGATCTGTTCCTGCACACTGCAGCCAGGGAAGCCTTCTTTTTTTTTTTTTGTGGTACGCGGGCCTCTCACTGCTGTGGCCTCTCCCATTGCGGAGCACAGGCTCCGGACGCGCAGGCTCAGCGGCCATGGCTCACGGGCCCAGCCGCTCCGCGGCATGTGGGATCTTCCCAGACCAGGACACGAACCCGTGTGTCCTGCATCGGCAGGCGGACTCTCAACCACTGCGCCACCAGGGAAGCCCCAGGGAAGCCTTCTTTGTGTGCATTTCTGATTATGCCTCTTTCCAAGGAAGGGACTTCAGCTAGCTTCTCAGAGCTGTGACTGCTGAATGTTGGCTCACGGCCTTCCTGATATGAGCCCAAGGCCTGGTTTACCTGGGGTGTCCCCCCAACATGTTCCACTCCGGGAGAAGAGCACCGCCGTGCCGTCATGGTGGTATTTTTCCGAGTATGTACTTTATACTGTCCAACTTGCCCTTTGACCCTTACCACCTCCCACCCCACCCCACCCCCGACTCCCACTCCTGTGTTATGAATCCTTCCCATCCTGTGCCAGGAGGTTCATGTTTTGCTTCCTTCTCGAAGCTTCCTCACCTGCTTCTTAATCACCCTCTCCAGCGGCTCCTCGGCCATCTACTGTTTTTTCCTGGGATCTCTCGTGTCACTTTCCACCTTGCATTCTAGTTGTTTTTCTTCATGTTAAATCTTCCTGCTAAGGCCATAAGCTCCTCACGGGCTGTGCCATCTAGAGCTTTGCCCAGAAAGCTCTAGTGCTACCTTATAGCACTCAGCACGGCAACCCAGGTAGTCAACAGGTGTTGTCTTGAATGACGGAAGGAGTGAGTAATAGCATGTCTTGGATGCCATTATAATCAAGTTAGTGTCTGGAATGAGGGAGCAGATGAATGAATGGCTGTGATGGACACTTGACCTCTCACAGGCCCTACCAGCATCTTGAGTGGAAGTTTTGAAATAGCTCTGCTGTCCTCTGTTCTTGGTGCTCACAGCCACTCTGCTCTCATGGTTATCAGCTGGGTTTGGAGCTGCACACAAAGAGAGGAAGACTTGTGAGCAGGGCTGCACCTGCACTGCACTTCAAGTGTCTGTCTCCATCGCAGGGCTGCCTGCATTTGGTTTTAATTGGCGGTGGATTACAGTGATCGCCGTGACTAAGCACTTTGTCTGAGGGATTCCAAGAGCCTCACGGCCATTTGTATACATCATTTGACATGAAGACATCTGTGTCTGCTCTCCAGTCTGACAAGAAATTGCCCATCGTTTGGCATCAGACCAGTGATCTCCCATCCCAGTAGCCTCCATTCAGGCCCAGTTGAGCGTTTTATTAAAAACCAAGAAGCCCAGATCTCTGACCTGGGGATTAAAGAGGAGGCTTTGCAGAAAGCTCTCCTTCCCCAATCTGTCCTTTCCAGTTTCTCGCTGGAGCAGAGGGTGCAAACTACAGCTGTACAGCTACTGTGATATTGGAGGCTCGTGGCTCGCTTAGGTGTTGGGGTGGGTGGGAGGATTTACTGGGTCTCAGAGAGCCGGGAAGTCAGCAGTCTTCTGCTGTGTCTCAGAGGCTGGCGAGCAGTGCTTGCATCACAAGTAGGATATGTCAACAGTGTTTCTCCTGGGCAGAGGAGAGGACTTCAGCCTGTGGTGGGCAGGACCAGTGGCTGCCAGCTGGTTTTCTGTTGGAATTGTGTAGGAGCTGGCTCAACGGGAGATACCAGCTCTGAGTGCGGGGAAAGGAGAAGACCCCCTTGAGGCTTTTCTCCCCTTGTCTCTGTGTCACTCCGCTGGCTCCATTTTGCCTAATTCTGAGCCAGAACGAGAGAAATAGAGCAAAGTATTTAAAGCAGGTTTCTCTCCCCTGCATCAGCTAGGGGCAACCCTAACTGGCTGTGCCCTTCTCTATATTTACATTATTGATATGCTCTGGGAGACAGACTTGGGAAGAACAATGGGACCTATTTAAAGCCTCTTGGAATTGCATCAGCTGGTACAATAGCAACCCTATCCACTCAACTGCTCCCTTCTAAAGCACATGATCTTTTGGTTACAAGCAGAAGAAGGGGACTCTTGACAACTTAAGCAAAGCAATAGGGATTTATTGGAGAAATAACTGGTAAGCTTAAAAGTCAGAAGAGTTGAGTAATTAGGTGTTGGGAAGATGAGTATGTAAGGTAGCCCTGGGGATTTGGGTCATAGGAAGTAATGGTCTCCCAGGATGCCACCAGCCAAAGGCCTGGGCTCCTACCATTTCCTCCCCTGTGTTCTACTCTTCTCAAGATTCAGCATCTCAGGAGAGAGAAGTAGATTGGCCTGACTTGGCTATCAATTTCTCTAAGATAACAAAGAATGCACCACAGGCAGTTCACCAAAGGAAAAGTACAATTACAAAGAGATGATGGAGGGATTGGGCAGGTAAAATAACAAGACATCTGCCAGAATGGGCCAGGGCCACTGCAGATGGGCTCACAGCTTCTTCCATCTTTCTGGACAGAGATATTCATTCATTCATTTATTCAATCAGTCCACCTACTATGAGCACCTACTATGGGGTAGATAATGTGCTCCATGCTGGGAATACCGTATTTAATAATTCAGTTGTCCAACATATACATGGAATCTAAAAAAATTAAAAATGGTTCTGAAAAACCTAGGGGCCGGACAGGAATAAAGATGCGGACATAGAGAATGGACTTGAGGACACAGGGAAGGGGAAGGGGAAGCTGGAACAAAGTAAGAGAGTGGCATGGACATAGATACACTACCAAATGTAAAATAGATAGCTAGTGGGCAGCAGCCGCATAGCACAGGGAGATCAGCATGGGGCTTTGTGACCACCTAGAGGGGTGGGATAGGGAGGGTGGGAGGGAGGTGCAAGAGGGAGGAGATATGGGGACATAAGTATATGTATAGCTGATTCACTTTGTTATACAACAGAAACTAACACACCATGGTAAAGCAATTATACTCCAATAAAGATGTTAAAAAAAATACTTCAGTTATCCAGAGTGTAAGATGTGCTCTAGAGACAGGAGTTGGGGAGATTGATGTGCCTTCCCTACAGTGCTGCTGCCGTCAGCCCATAGGACACCATTCCTAATTCTAGTAAGTTTGCGACATGCATAGAAGGGGCCCCAGGCCTCTTACTGTCCTCCAGGAACTTCTTCATATGTCCCTATTCCAGCTTCTTCTCATGTTAGTCATTTCTTCTAGTGATTTTTTTTTCTGTAAGTATTTATCCATATGATTTTCAGTATATTAACTTCAATTCATTTACTTTTCTTCAGAAGTACTCTTATATTTTTTTCCTGGACAGTTAGTTATATTATCTATATTATATTAATCTTCCAAGCACCCAAAGACAAATACAACGTTTCTACTTTTAGGGGTCTTCCCTGCCTAGTTCCTTCTTGAATGTCCAGTAATTGAAGAAAGCTCAGGGTTATTATGGAGCCTATGTATAGCTGTGTGACTTTAGAAGTCTAATGAACCTCTCTGTGCCTTCTTAATTCACTCATCTGCCATATGAGGTAATCCCTGTCTCACCTACCTCATTAGACTCTTGGAAGGATAAAATGAAATAATGGATGTTAAAAGGCTTTAAAAAGTTAGAAGTGTTCTTAAAGCCCAAGGAAATATTAGGATTCTGTAACTTTAGGGTAGAAGGCTGAATATGAGGAGTGATGACTTATAGTAAAGAAAATAAAAATAATGACAATAGGGCTTCCCTGGTGGCACAGTGGTTGAGAGTCCAACTGCCGATGCAGGGGACGCGAGTTCGTGCCGCGGTCCAGGAAGATCCCACATGCCGCGGAGCGGCTGGGCCCATGAGCCATGGCCGCTGAGTTTGCGCGTCCGGAGCCTGTGCTCCGCAATGGGAGAGGCCACAACAGTGAGAGGCCGGCGTACCGCAAAAAAAAAATAAATAAAATAAATAATAATAATAACAATAGTAGTCCAAATTTGTTCAGTGTTTATTATCCTCCAGGCACTATGCTCTAAGCCTTTACATGGATTATCGCATGTAATGCCCACCCAGCAGCCTATATGGGAAATACTAATGCTATCTCCATTTTACAGAAGAAATGGAGGCTCAGAAAAGTGGAGCAGTTTGCCCAAAGGCACGTAGTTAGTGAACATGGGAAGCCTGGATTTTACTAAAAATCTATCTGCTTTATTGCCCCAACTAGACCAGTGTTTCCCCTGATATTTCTTGAGATCTCTTAGTTCTAAGATGGGACTCTTCATCGTTAACCCAGGGTTAGAAATGTGGGTGCTGGAATCAGACAGCCTCAGCTTTCAATGTGTCTGACACTCGAGATGTGTGTGATCTGAGTTATTTAGTCTCTCTGAGCCTCAGCCTCCTTACTGTGAAATGGTGACGATAACATACCTTATTCATAGGGGTGTTTAGTAGAAGTACACACGAAAAGCTATAAAAATAGTAATAATAATCATTATTAATTGGATGGTGAGTGATTGAATTGCTAAGCTGGGGTCAAGACAAGAGTCTTATAAGTCTGGCAAATCCAGTGAAATGAGAGAGATTAAATTCTTAGGAATTTGCTCTCTCCTTCCCCCAACCTCGTGGCTTGCAGAAGTCCCCAAATATGTGGCTCCCTGACTGAATTCAGCCCTCACATGCTTTTGATTTGGTGTGTAGAATATTTAAAAATTTTGAATTTAAAACTTTTCAATTTAAAATTCTGAATTAGAAGCTAATATTATAAAATCAGAAGATTTCACATTCAAATCTGTGTACCTGGCTTTTCTTATAAAATTGGAGAATATGTAACCAGGGGCTCACATGCCTGCCTGGAAACCCACCGACCCTTTGCTGAGTATAGCTCTTCTATTTACATGGGGGTGTACACCTGTTGTGTGTTCCCATGGGCGCTTGAGGTTGAGCCCCCTGCATGAGAATCATCTTGGGAAAGCTAGGGGTCGAGACAGAAGTGACTCTTTTTAATAAAAACGAAAGAAAGAAAGAAACCTAGTCCTGAAATCATACCTGTTCTTAGTTTTTTTCATTATTTGTCATCAGCATTCTCTTGCACCTGTCATACCATGAAGTAGAGAGCAGCCAAGGAAGGGGAGACCAAGGAAGGGGAGATGAAAGGGAAAACCAGGGAGAGAGATTTCTTAACTAAGCTGGGGAAGGAGATAGGAGCTGGGAGAGACAGCATGGCTTGTGGCTCAGCATTTATCACGCTGTTGCCCCCTGAAACCGAGGGCTGTGCTGGACGGAAGAGCCAGACTGCTCGGAATGGCTTTGCTGATATGCCATTCCTGGGGTAAGTAGTTATTGATGAAGGGGCTTAAGTGGCATATGGAGAAGGCCGGCCCTAGAGCCGATGCTCCAGGCTTCTGCAGGATCCACATTTCCCAGGGGATTTGCCCACAGACCTGCCTGCACTTGGATTCAGGAGCTGAACTTCATGGGTTCCTTGGCCTTCCTTCCTCTTACTTTCCTTCTCCCAGGTGCTGGACTGGGAGTTAGAAATCTGGATTGTTGTCCAGAATTCCTGAGTTTAACTCTGACGCCTCTGTTTTAATGGCTTTATTACTGATCTGAGAAACAGGAAAACAGCTCATCAGTAGCTTTTGTGGATAATGGTGGTTTGAGAGGTGTCACATCAGCAAAATTCAGAAAGCATATTTGTATCTAGAACTTTGAAAGAAAGAGAGGGAAGGTTTGAAAAAAAAAGAGAAAGTAAAAGCAGGGAGAAAACAGACTTCTGCATTTCTTATACCCTTTTTAGTGGCTTATTAGGATTCAGAAGATTTTAGAAATCGTTTCTCTCGGTGTTTCTTACCGCTGGCCTAACATTAGAATTTCCTGGGAATCTTTAGAACAAATACTGATGTCTAGTCCCTGTCTCCAGACATTCTGAATTAACTTGTCTAGGGTAGAGCCCAGGAAGCAGCATTTTATAAAAGATCCCCAGGTGATTGTAGCGGACTGTCAGGTTAAAAACACTGATCTAACGCTTTCACTTTATGATCAAGGTAGGTGATGTTCAGTGACTTCCAAATGGTCGCAAAGCTGGTTAGTGGAAAAACTATCATGAAAAGCTTAGATTGTCAGTTTCTCAGCTCTGGGTGCTTTCTCTTATGCCAGGGTTTCCTTGCAAACATCATTGTTGTACCTCTTCCATGACTTTTACCATATCCTTGTACCATCTGTACTATTTAAAAAAAAATAAATTTATTTACATCAACTCACTCTTTAAACTTGAATTTATTTGAAAAGGAAACTTTATGCACTGCAGTAAGTGCTAGTTTGGCCTCACCTGCAGTAAATGGAAGGTAACCACAGAATACAAGCAAGGGAAAGAAAGCAGCATTGTGATCTTCTAGCTGGACACTGCTGCCTGCCAGTGGCTCTGTTAAACGTGGAGGTTGGCAAGCGTTAGGTGTTCAAGAAATGCTAGCACCCAGCGGATACTCTCTCACTGACTTCAGAATAAAGAGAAAACTGAAAAGGGACAGACTTCCTCACTGTGTGATTCGGTGCTATTTAATGCTTATGTTCTTGCAGCACTAAAATCACCCTGAATACATTATTAGTACCTCTTTCTTTGCCTTAAAAAGGTGATATTTAGAAAAATACTCTAAAAAAGGGTCAAGTCCCCAGAAAATAGAAAAATGAAGTTTAAAATGAGGTCATCAGACAAGAGCCTTGAGAAGCCTAGAGAAGAGAAGTTAGAAAGATGGAGTAAATCTTGGACAGTATCATAGAAATCAGTTTTCAAACCAAGTGAGAGTATTAACATTTCTGAGTTTGGCTACTGGGCTATATTATTAACATTTCTGACTTTGGCTACCAGGCTATATTATTATTAGCACTTTTTGTAGGCAGTGGTCTCCACTAAAGTGATAAGCTGAATTCGGAGGAGCTCCAGGCCCTAAAGGGTTCCTTTAGATATTTTACTCCTTCTTTTGTGATTCCAAGTTTGATTTGGACATTTATGAGATTCATGGGAAATCAGCTACTAACGAAAGTGCCCAAATATCTTAACAGTAACCAGCAGTTTAATTCTAGTTTATGTTACTGAATTCCCACTCTGAGAGACAATTCTCTCTATTTTACTTTATTTGGTCACACATACAAAGTTGTAGGATGAGATTCTGCCCAGATAAATTACTAAAATGCTCTCAGGTATTATTAAAATGACCTGTCCTAGGCTTGGAACCTGTTTATTCTAGGTTTTGGTTGAGTATATTACCTCTGGTTTGGTCCTCACCTCCCCCTTCCATGCTCCCCCACCCACCCATGTGGTAGCATTCCCTTTCCAAATTGAAATATTTGCTTCTTATTCTCTTTGATTTCCCAAAGACATTAGAACCGATAGGGAGCCTTAGTCATTCGGTCAATACTCTTTGATACATTTACCTAAGTGGCATGTTCTTCCCTGTGCTGTTGCAGCCACGCAGTAATTAAATGTACCTTCAAACAGTATTGAAGGTAGGTAGTCTTTGAGCTTATTGCTTAATTAGTTCAGGTTTGTCCTATCATTTCCCATCACTGTGCAATCAGTACTACTCTAGAGAACATTCCACCAACATCGGAAAAAGATGCCTCCTGCGTCCACAAGTGGATGCAGCAGAGTTCAGATCGGGCTGTAAATTACTCGTATTGGAAATATCAAATCAGTCATACTTTCAGAGAGCTTGCTGAGTGAATGTACCTCTTCAAGACAACTTATATACACAAAAAAACCCTACATGCTTCCTTGGGGCCCATTGTTTCTTCTTTCATGTTTTCAGGTTACTAAGAATTTCAACCAAATGAAAGGTACGGTTTTTTGAAGGCTTGCTGCCAAAGGAGAACCCTCGTGCTATTTTACCACCTTCTGGGCCATCACAGTAATTTGATTGAAATGAAAAGCTGGTATTTTCCTGACAAGAGCTCTGTCCC
Source organism: Neophocaena asiaeorientalis asiaeorientalis (assembly GCF_003031525.2). Classification (NCBI taxonomy): domain Eukaryota; kingdom Metazoa; phylum Chordata; class Mammalia; order Artiodactyla; family Phocoenidae; genus Neophocaena; species Neophocaena asiaeorientalis. The sequence goes on from NW_020174788.1 coordinate 243,481, forward strand.
GGGACTCAGGGAGTCCGAGCCTCCATGATGTATATCCAGGGCCTCTTATCAGATGATGTGTGGATGACAGGTCCTGTGAAGGCTCAGCCTCACGAGGTGACAAAACAGTATTTCTGAGCATTTTTTTGTGTTGAATTTCCTTCTGGGATAATTCTGGTTAAATCAAGAGCTTCATACATAGGATGCTGGGTGGAAGTTTGGCCCTATTTAGACCACAATATCTATCTTTCCCCTTGAATACCAACTAGATTGTATGCTCCAAACCAATGGATCACAGCTATTTCATTAAATTGCTTTTAGCGAGGGAGGAGCTTTCAAAAAAAGCCAGCTAGATTTGTGATAGAAAAATCCAAGTATGGCAAAAGTAATTAGACTGTGAGTGCTTTGTCAACAGGGATTTTTGTTTGGTTATTAATTCATTTGTTCAAGAAATATTTATCGAGTATCTGCAATGTGTCAGGCACTATGCTAGGAAATGGAAACACAGCAGTAAATAAGGCAGACAGAGTTATGGCCCTCAGGTAGCTTAGTCTTGTTAATCTTTGCATCCTCATTGCCTAACACAGTGGCTGACATACAAGGAATAGTCCCTCAATAAATGACGATTAACTTGAGTAGAACGTGTGCCCAAGTGCATCTTCTCCATCTGGGTTTTTAAGCTTTGGTCAATCTGCACCTTTGATTGAGCCTTACAGTGCAAAATAATACTTTTAGTAACAACTGTAGTGGCTCATGGTTATTTAATAAATGTCAAGCGATTTGCATTCATTAGTTCCTTGTCTCAGGGCACTTATCTGTTTGACCTAGGATTTCTAAAGACATTTCTAGGCATGTTCTAAAACCTATCTACCCTTTAGTACAGAGTGTCAATTAGTTTGTGGTTGGCCTAGGCTGCTAGTAGCTTATTTTGAATCCTCTTCCCCAAGCCATACATTACCAATTAAATCCCACATGCGTAGCTTATGTTAGGTGCATAGTAGGCACTCAAAGAGTCTGCTTGAGTGATTCGGATGCAATTTAAAATGATGCAGTTCGGAGCCTTGTTGAGATAAATCTTCAGATCTTTACAATAATGACTTTAAGTTATTATTGAATCCTGTTTGGCTATAAATGTCTGGTGGACCCTTTTTTTTTTTTTTTGAAAGTTTCTAGCAGCACCGTTTTGATGAAAAATTTTAAAACAAAACAATAGCAATTTTTCTAAGTCTATCAGTGCAGTTCTGCAAAGTAATCTTAGCTTCTTGCACTGTTTTGCTAGGAGTTTAGGGATTACATCATATGTACAACCACCACATAAAACCTTTAAAAATGCAGAACTCAGAGTACTTGAACGTTTGTAAAGTATTTTTAAATTAATATTTAATGAGTTTTAATATTGTACTGGATCTTAAGTAAGAAAGTTTTTCTCATATTAGATGGTGGTGTACAGTATTACTTGATGGGATAACATTTAATTAAAATACACTAATTTATGTATTTGTTTATTAGCTTTATCCCTAAAGCAGAGAGAACCCCTGCATGATTTTATGAAAAATGTTAATGAGGGTTTTGGCATCACTAATAAAGTTAAATTAGCATAGGCAAAAATGTATGCTTTCACTTTCATAACTTTATAAATAGATCTTTAAGATGTTGATTTGACATATGATAGAGATCACTTTTCGGTGAAGAGATTATAAACTCCCATGAAAACAACCTTCTATTTTTCTCATTTCCTTTTGGCTTTATTAGGTTTTACCTGATTTGTTCTTGTCTCAAAACACTTTCCCTTTTTTTCTGTAATTTCAGGAGTCATTTTGATGCAAGGATACTGTATTAAGATTTTTTTTTTAACATTTGGAAATAGTTAGCTACCCTCACTCAATATGGTCCACTTTGAGTATTGATGTAGCAAATGAGAAACACCTTACTGAATAGTATATATTCTTTGGTGATTTTGCTTACCCCTAACTTAGATTTTACGCTCCTCAAGATTGGGGCCAGGTTTTTGTGAACTTTTGCTGCGGTTTTGACATCCTTCATGTTTTAGAAATAAGCAATTTTATTATAGCCGTGACTTTATAATTATGGAACTTATTAGCTTATTTTTCCTTTTTTTAGAAAAAATGTTTAAATCTCTTGATATAGACAAGGAGAAAAAAATTAGATGAAATGGCATAGCCCAGTTTTTCTGAGTTTTATCTAAATGTTCTAGATATCAGTACACAAACACCTATTGTTTTTACTGCCCTGGGTGCCATGGATATACCTTCAGTAGTGTCATGTTTCCAGCAGAAAAGAAAACAGATTCGAAATACATTAAAAGGGGACAGCCCTGAGATATTTTCTCTCCGTTCTTCTTTTGTTAGTTATTTATATTCACACTTCTTCACTTCACTACATTCCTTAGTAAACAGCTTGCAGGGGGGTTGACATTTGTTAATGAACTGTCAATAAACACATGTTCTCCCCGACTTCTTAAAAAAGACTGTTTTGGGGGTGAGCATGCGGGTTTCCAATTCCTGTTCACGCCATGGAGACACAGAAGGAATCTTGGCTGAGGACCCGGCCTCAAAGCTGGGCACGGCTTGCTGTCACGTGGTGGGAGTGCAGCCTTTGTGCCGGGAGGAGAGCGGCAGATTTTGATAGAGAGTGTGCTAGCAGTTATAGGAAGAAGTGGGGAAGTGTTTGGAAACAGGGCTGCTAGCATTCCCAACAAAGCTGGAGAAGTCTCTCCAAAGAACAAAAGGCAAACACACACTCAGAGTGAGGACTTGCATCTCTGTTGACATTCGAGTGAATCAGAGGCTGACCTATGTTTGGAGAGAGAGGACAAATAATAACATCTTTGTCCAGGGAAATGGGTTCCAGTCATTTTCTCTTCTTTCTCCTGTTCTTAAGCTCTCTTTGGCTCCTCTTTGCTCTCAAGAGCTAAAATCTCCACTGAAGTGTCTAATGAAGTCCTTATGACTATAAAATACCAACGGAGAGGAACCTCAGTCATCTGAAAAAATAACACTTTCTTGTCCGCTGTGGTCCACCCCAGTGACTTGTGGGCAGAAGGTGGGCAAAAGAATGATGCTGCAGCCGGAGGCTGGACTCGGTGGAGAGGGCAGAAGTATGCCCTTTCATTGCTACACTACAAATTAAACGAGAAAGTTAGAACAGCCTTTAAAGAAACCTATTTATAATTCCATTAGTACTATTACTGCCCTCTATTCAATTTGAAATAAATTGTCCCACGAGCAACAATTCTGGAAATCTGTGCTTTGGAAAAAAAAATGTTGTACTTCCCAGTATCCTTGTCTGGGGTGTGTGTGTGTGTGTGTGTGTGTGTGTGTGTGTGTGTGTGTGTGTGT
>NW_020174788.1:259670-309696 GCF_003031525.2 Neophocaena asiaeorientalis asiaeorientalis
GGGATCTTCCCAGACCAGGACACGAACCCGTGTGTCCTGCATCGGCAGGCGGACTCTCAACCACTGCGCCACCAGGGAAGCCCCAGGGAAGCCTTCTTTGTGTGCATTTCTGATTATGCCTCTTTCCAAGGAAGGGACTTCAGCTAGCTTCTCAGAGCTGTGACTGCTGAATGTTGGCTCACGGCCTTCCTGATATGAGCCCAAGGCCTGGTTTACCTGGGGTGTCCCCCCAACATGTTCCACTCCGGGAGAAGAGCACCGCCGTGCCGTCATGGTGGTATTTTTCCGAGTATGTACTTTATACTGTCCAACTTGCCCTTTGACCCTTACCACCTCCCACCCCACCCCACCCCCGACTCCCACTCCTGTGTTATGAATCCTTCCCATCCTGTGCCAGGAGGTTCATGTTTTGCTTCCTTCTCGAAGCTTCCTCACCTGCTTCTTAATCACCCTCTCCAGCGGCTCCTCGGCCATCTACTGTTTTTTCCTGGGATCTCTCGTGTCACTTTCCACCTTGCATTCTAGTTGTTTTTCTTCATGTTAAATCTTCCTGCTAAGGCCATAAGCTCCTCACGGGCTGTGCCATCTAGAGCTTTGCCCAGAAAGCTCTAGTGCTACCTTATAGCACTCAGCACGGCAACCCAGGTAGTCAACAGGTGTTGTCTTGAATGACGGAAGGAGTGAGTAATAGCATGTCTTGGATGCCATTATAATCAAGTTAGTGTCTGGAATGAGGGAGCAGATGAATGAATGGCTGTGATGGACACTTGACCTCTCACAGGCCCTACCAGCATCTTGAGTGGAAGTTTTGAAATAGCTCTGCTGTCCTCTGTTCTTGGTGCTCACAGCCACTCTGCTCTCATGGTTATCAGCTGGGTTTGGAGCTGCACACAAAGAGAGGAAGACTTGTGAGCAGGGCTGCACCTGCACTGCACTTCAAGTGTCTGTCTCCATCGCAGGGCTGCCTGCATTTGGTTTTAATTGGCGGTGGATTACAGTGATCGCCGTGACTAAGCACTTTGTCTGAGGGATTCCAAGAGCCTCACGGCCATTTGTATACATCATTTGACATGAAGACATCTGTGTCTGCTCTCCAGTCTGACAAGAAATTGCCCATCGTTTGGCATCAGACCAGTGATCTCCCATCCCAGTAGCCTCCATTCAGGCCCAGTTGAGCGTTTTATTAAAAACCAAGAAGCCCAGATCTCTGACCTGGGGATTAAAGAGGAGGCTTTGCAGAAAGCTCTCCTTCCCCAATCTGTCCTTTCCAGTTTCTCGCTGGAGCAGAGGGTGCAAACTACAGCTGTACAGCTACTGTGATATTGGAGGCTCGTGGCTCGCTTAGGTGTTGGGGTGGGTGGGAGGATTTACTGGGTCTCAGAGAGCCGGGAAGTCAGCAGTCTTCTGCTGTGTCTCAGAGGCTGGCGAGCAGTGCTTGCATCACAAGTAGGATATGTCAACAGTGTTTCTCCTGGGCAGAGGAGAGGACTTCAGCCTGTGGTGGGCAGGACCAGTGGCTGCCAGCTGGTTTTCTGTTGGAATTGTGTAGGAGCTGGCTCAACGGGAGATACCAGCTCTGAGTGCGGGGAAAGGAGAAGACCCCCTTGAGGCTTTTCTCCCCTTGTCTCTGTGTCACTCCGCTGGCTCCATTTTGCCTAATTCTGAGCCAGAACGAGAGAAATAGAGCAAAGTATTTAAAGCAGGTTTCTCTCCCCTGCATCAGCTAGGGGCAACCCTAACTGGCTGTGCCCTTCTCTATATTTACATTATTGATATGCTCTGGGAGACAGACTTGGGAAGAACAATGGGACCTATTTAAAGCCTCTTGGAATTGCATCAGCTGGTACAATAGCAACCCTATCCACTCAACTGCTCCCTTCTAAAGCACATGATCTTTTGGTTACAAGCAGAAGAAGGGGACTCTTGACAACTTAAGCAAAGCAATAGGGATTTATTGGAGAAATAACTGGTAAGCTTAAAAGTCAGAAGAGTTGAGTAATTAGGTGTTGGGAAGATGAGTATGTAAGGTAGCCCTGGGGATTTGGGTCATAGGAAGTAATGGTCTCCCAGGATGCCACCAGCCAAAGGCCTGGGCTCCTACCATTTCCTCCCCTGTGTTCTACTCTTCTCAAGATTCAGCATCTCAGGAGAGAGAAGTAGATTGGCCTGACTTGGCTATCAATTTCTCTAAGATAACAAAGAATGCACCACAGGCAGTTCACCAAAGGAAAAGTACAATTACAAAGAGATGATGGAGGGATTGGGCAGGTAAAATAACAAGACATCTGCCAGAATGGGCCAGGGCCACTGCAGATGGGCTCACAGCTTCTTCCATCTTTCTGGACAGAGATATTCATTCATTCATTTATTCAATCAGTCCACCTACTATGAGCACCTACTATGGGGTAGATAATGTGCTCCATGCTGGGAATACCGTATTTAATAATTCAGTTGTCCAACATATACATGGAATCTAAAAAAATTAAAAATGGTTCTGAAAAACCTAGGGGCCGGACAGGAATAAAGATGCGGACATAGAGAATGGACTTGAGGACACAGGGAAGGGGAAGGGGAAGCTGGAACAAAGTAAGAGAGTGGCATGGACATAGATACACTACCAAATGTAAAATAGATAGCTAGTGGGCAGCAGCCGCATAGCACAGGGAGATCAGCATGGGGCTTTGTGACCACCTAGAGGGGTGGGATAGGGAGGGTGGGAGGGAGGTGCAAGAGGGAGGAGATATGGGGACATAAGTATATGTATAGCTGATTCACTTTGTTATACAACAGAAACTAACACACCATGGTAAAGCAATTATACTCCAATAAAGATGTTAAAAAAAATACTTCAGTTATCCAGAGTGTAAGATGTGCTCTAGAGACAGGAGTTGGGGAGATTGATGTGCCTTCCCTACAGTGCTGCTGCCGTCAGCCCATAGGACACCATTCCTAATTCTAGTAAGTTTGCGACATGCATAGAAGGGGCCCCAGGCCTCTTACTGTCCTCCAGGAACTTCTTCATATGTCCCTATTCCAGCTTCTTCTCATGTTAGTCATTTCTTCTAGTGATTTTTTTTTCTGTAAGTATTTATCCATATGATTTTCAGTATATTAACTTCAATTCATTTACTTTTCTTCAGAAGTACTCTTATATTTTTTTCCTGGACAGTTAGTTATATTATCTATATTATATTAATCTTCCAAGCACCCAAAGACAAATACAACGTTTCTACTTTTAGGGGTCTTCCCTGCCTAGTTCCTTCTTGAATGTCCAGTAATTGAAGAAAGCTCAGGGTTATTATGGAGCCTATGTATAGCTGTGTGACTTTAGAAGTCTAATGAACCTCTCTGTGCCTTCTTAATTCACTCATCTGCCATATGAGGTAATCCCTGTCTCACCTACCTCATTAGACTCTTGGAAGGATAAAATGAAATAATGGATGTTAAAAGGCTTTAAAAAGTTAGAAGTGTTCTTAAAGCCCAAGGAAATATTAGGATTCTGTAACTTTAGGGTAGAAGGCTGAATATGAGGAGTGATGACTTATAGTAAAGAAAATAAAAATAATGACAATAGGGCTTCCCTGGTGGCACAGTGGTTGAGAGTCCAACTGCCGATGCAGGGGACGCGAGTTCGTGCCGCGGTCCAGGAAGATCCCACATGCCGCGGAGCGGCTGGGCCCATGAGCCATGGCCGCTGAGTTTGCGCGTCCGGAGCCTGTGCTCCGCAATGGGAGAGGCCACAACAGTGAGAGGCCGGCGTACCGCAAAAAAAAAATAAATAAAATAAATAATAATAATAACAATAGTAGTCCAAATTTGTTCAGTGTTTATTATCCTCCAGGCACTATGCTCTAAGCCTTTACATGGATTATCGCATGTAATGCCCACCCAGCAGCCTATATGGGAAATACTAATGCTATCTCCATTTTACAGAAGAAATGGAGGCTCAGAAAAGTGGAGCAGTTTGCCCAAAGGCACGTAGTTAGTGAACATGGGAAGCCTGGATTTTACTAAAAATCTATCTGCTTTATTGCCCCAACTAGACCAGTGTTTCCCCTGATATTTCTTGAGATCTCTTAGTTCTAAGATGGGACTCTTCATCGTTAACCCAGGGTTAGAAATGTGGGTGCTGGAATCAGACAGCCTCAGCTTTCAATGTGTCTGACACTCGAGATGTGTGTGATCTGAGTTATTTAGTCTCTCTGAGCCTCAGCCTCCTTACTGTGAAATGGTGACGATAACATACCTTATTCATAGGGGTGTTTAGTAGAAGTACACACGAAAAGCTATAAAAATAGTAATAATAATCATTATTAATTGGATGGTGAGTGATTGAATTGCTAAGCTGGGGTCAAGACAAGAGTCTTATAAGTCTGGCAAATCCAGTGAAATGAGAGAGATTAAATTCTTAGGAATTTGCTCTCTCCTTCCCCCAACCTCGTGGCTTGCAGAAGTCCCCAAATATGTGGCTCCCTGACTGAATTCAGCCCTCACATGCTTTTGATTTGGTGTGTAGAATATTTAAAAATTTTGAATTTAAAACTTTTCAATTTAAAATTCTGAATTAGAAGCTAATATTATAAAATCAGAAGATTTCACATTCAAATCTGTGTACCTGGCTTTTCTTATAAAATTGGAGAATATGTAACCAGGGGCTCACATGCCTGCCTGGAAACCCACCGACCCTTTGCTGAGTATAGCTCTTCTATTTACATGGGGGTGTACACCTGTTGTGTGTTCCCATGGGCGCTTGAGGTTGAGCCCCCTGCATGAGAATCATCTTGGGAAAGCTAGGGGTCGAGACAGAAGTGACTCTTTTTAATAAAAACGAAAGAAAGAAAGAAACCTAGTCCTGAAATCATACCTGTTCTTAGTTTTTTTCATTATTTGTCATCAGCATTCTCTTGCACCTGTCATACCATGAAGTAGAGAGCAGCCAAGGAAGGGGAGACCAAGGAAGGGGAGATGAAAGGGAAAACCAGGGAGAGAGATTTCTTAACTAAGCTGGGGAAGGAGATAGGAGCTGGGAGAGACAGCATGGCTTGTGGCTCAGCATTTATCACGCTGTTGCCCCCTGAAACCGAGGGCTGTGCTGGACGGAAGAGCCAGACTGCTCGGAATGGCTTTGCTGATATGCCATTCCTGGGGTAAGTAGTTATTGATGAAGGGGCTTAAGTGGCATATGGAGAAGGCCGGCCCTAGAGCCGATGCTCCAGGCTTCTGCAGGATCCACATTTCCCAGGGGATTTGCCCACAGACCTGCCTGCACTTGGATTCAGGAGCTGAACTTCATGGGTTCCTTGGCCTTCCTTCCTCTTACTTTCCTTCTCCCAGGTGCTGGACTGGGAGTTAGAAATCTGGATTGTTGTCCAGAATTCCTGAGTTTAACTCTGACGCCTCTGTTTTAATGGCTTTATTACTGATCTGAGAAACAGGAAAACAGCTCATCAGTAGCTTTTGTGGATAATGGTGGTTTGAGAGGTGTCACATCAGCAAAATTCAGAAAGCATATTTGTATCTAGAACTTTGAAAGAAAGAGAGGGAAGGTTTGAAAAAAAAAGAGAAAGTAAAAGCAGGGAGAAAACAGACTTCTGCATTTCTTATACCCTTTTTAGTGGCTTATTAGGATTCAGAAGATTTTAGAAATCGTTTCTCTCGGTGTTTCTTACCGCTGGCCTAACATTAGAATTTCCTGGGAATCTTTAGAACAAATACTGATGTCTAGTCCCTGTCTCCAGACATTCTGAATTAACTTGTCTAGGGTAGAGCCCAGGAAGCAGCATTTTATAAAAGATCCCCAGGTGATTGTAGCGGACTGTCAGGTTAAAAACACTGATCTAACGCTTTCACTTTATGATCAAGGTAGGTGATGTTCAGTGACTTCCAAATGGTCGCAAAGCTGGTTAGTGGAAAAACTATCATGAAAAGCTTAGATTGTCAGTTTCTCAGCTCTGGGTGCTTTCTCTTATGCCAGGGTTTCCTTGCAAACATCATTGTTGTACCTCTTCCATGACTTTTACCATATCCTTGTACCATCTGTACTATTTAAAAAAAAATAAATTTATTTACATCAACTCACTCTTTAAACTTGAATTTATTTGAAAAGGAAACTTTATGCACTGCAGTAAGTGCTAGTTTGGCCTCACCTGCAGTAAATGGAAGGTAACCACAGAATACAAGCAAGGGAAAGAAAGCAGCATTGTGATCTTCTAGCTGGACACTGCTGCCTGCCAGTGGCTCTGTTAAACGTGGAGGTTGGCAAGCGTTAGGTGTTCAAGAAATGCTAGCACCCAGCGGATACTCTCTCACTGACTTCAGAATAAAGAGAAAACTGAAAAGGGACAGACTTCCTCACTGTGTGATTCGGTGCTATTTAATGCTTATGTTCTTGCAGCACTAAAATCACCCTGAATACATTATTAGTACCTCTTTCTTTGCCTTAAAAAGGTGATATTTAGAAAAATACTCTAAAAAAGGGTCAAGTCCCCAGAAAATAGAAAAATGAAGTTTAAAATGAGGTCATCAGACAAGAGCCTTGAGAAGCCTAGAGAAGAGAAGTTAGAAAGATGGAGTAAATCTTGGACAGTATCATAGAAATCAGTTTTCAAACCAAGTGAGAGTATTAACATTTCTGAGTTTGGCTACTGGGCTATATTATTAACATTTCTGACTTTGGCTACCAGGCTATATTATTATTAGCACTTTTTGTAGGCAGTGGTCTCCACTAAAGTGATAAGCTGAATTCGGAGGAGCTCCAGGCCCTAAAGGGTTCCTTTAGATATTTTACTCCTTCTTTTGTGATTCCAAGTTTGATTTGGACATTTATGAGATTCATGGGAAATCAGCTACTAACGAAAGTGCCCAAATATCTTAACAGTAACCAGCAGTTTAATTCTAGTTTATGTTACTGAATTCCCACTCTGAGAGACAATTCTCTCTATTTTACTTTATTTGGTCACACATACAAAGTTGTAGGATGAGATTCTGCCCAGATAAATTACTAAAATGCTCTCAGGTATTATTAAAATGACCTGTCCTAGGCTTGGAACCTGTTTATTCTAGGTTTTGGTTGAGTATATTACCTCTGGTTTGGTCCTCACCTCCCCCTTCCATGCTCCCCCACCCACCCATGTGGTAGCATTCCCTTTCCAAATTGAAATATTTGCTTCTTAATCTCTTTGATTTCCCAAAGACATTAGAACCGATAGGGAGCCTTAGTCATTCGGTCAATACTCTTTGATACATTTACCTAAGTGGCATGTTCTTCCCTGTGCTGTTGCAGCCACGCAGTAATTAAATGTACCTTCAAACAGTATTGAAGGTAGGTAGTCTTTGAGCTTATTGCTTAATTAGTTCAGGTTTGTCCTATCATTTCCCATCACTGTGCAATCAGTACTACTCTAGAGAACATTCCACCAACATCGGAAAAAGATGCCTCCTGCGTCCACAAGTGGATGCAGCAGAGTTCAGATCGGGCTGTAAATTACTCGTATTGGAAATATCAAATCAGTCATACTTTCAGAGAGCTTGCTGAGTGAATGTACCTCTTCAAGACAACTTATATACACAAAAAAACCCTACATGCTTCCTTGGGGCCCATTGTTTCTTCTTTCATGTTTTCAGGTTACTAAGAATTTCAACCAAATGAAAGGTACGGTTTTTTGAAGGCTTGCTGCCAAAGGAGAACCCTCGTGCTATTTTACCACCTTCTGGGCCATCACAGTAATTTGATTGAAATGAAAAGCTGGTATTTTCCTGACAAGAGCTCTGTCCCGGGACTCAGGGAGTCCGAGCCTCCATGATGTATATCCAGGGCCTCTTATCAGATGATGTGTGGATGACAGGTCCTGTGAAGGCTCAGCCTCACGAGGTGACAAAACAGTATTTCTGAGCATTTTTTTGTGTTGAATTTCCTTCTGGGATAATTCTGGTTAAATCAAGAGCTTCATACATAGGATGCTGGGTGGAAGTTTGGCCCTATTTAGACCACAATATCTATCTTTCCCCTTGAATACCAACTAGATTGTATGCTCCAAACCAATGGATCACAGCTATTTCATTAAATTGCTTTTAGCGAGGGAGGAGCTTTCAAAAAAAGCCAGCTAGATTTGTGATAGAAAAATCCAAGTATGGCAAAAGTAATTAGACTGTGAGTGCTTTGTCAACAGGGATTTTTGTTTGGTTATTAATTCATTTGTTCAAGAAATATTTATCGAGTATCTGCAATGTGTCAGGCACTATGCTAGGAAATGGAAACACAGCAGTAAATAAGGCAGACAGAGTTATGGCCCTCAGGTAGCTTAGTCTTGTTAATCTTTGCATCCTCATTGCCTAACACAGTGGCTGACATACAAGGAATAGTCCCTCAATAAATGACGATTAACTTGAGTAGAACGTGTGCCCAAGTGCATCTTCTCCATCTGGGTTTTTAAGCTTTGGTCAATCTGCACCTTTGATTGAGCCTTACAGTGCAAAATAATACTTTTAGTAACAACTGTAGTGGCTCATGGTTATTTAATAAATGTCAAGCGATTTGCATTCATTAGTTCCTTGTCTCAGGGCACTTATCTGTTTGACCTAGGATTTCTAAAGACATTTCTAGGCATGTTCTAAAACCTATCTACCCTTTAGTACAGAGTGTCAATTAGTTTGTGGTTGGCCTAGGCTGCTAGTAGCTTATTTTGAATCCTCTTCCCCAAGCCATACATTACCAATTAAATCCCACATGCGTAGCTTATGTTAGGTGCATAGTAGGCACTCAAAGAGTCTGCTTGAGTGATTCGGATGCAATTTAAAATGATGCAGTTCGGAGCCTTGTTGAGATAAATCTTCAGATCTTTACAATAATGACTTTAAGTTATTATTGAATCCTGTTTGGCTATAAATGTCTGGTGGACCCTTTTTTTTTTTTTTTGAAAGTTTCTAGCAGCACCGTTTTGATGAAAAATTTTAAAACAAAACAATAGCAATTTTTCTAAGTCTATCAGTGCAGTTCTGCAAAGTAATCTTAGCTTCTTGCACTGTTTTGCTAGGAGTTTAGGGATTACATCATATGTACAACCACCACATAAAACCTTTAAAAATGCAGAACTCAGAGTACTTGAACGTTTGTAAAGTATTTTTAAATTAATATTTAATGAGTTTTAATATTGTACTGGATTTTAAGTAAGAAAGTTTTTCTCATATTAGATGGTGGTGTACAGTATTACTTGATGGGATAACATTTAATTAAAATACACTAATTTATGTATTTGTTTATTAGCTTTATCCCTAAAGCAGAGAGAACCCCTGCATGATTTTATGAAAAATGTTAATGAGGGTTTTGGCATCACTAATAAAGTTAAATTAGCATAGGCAAAAATGTATGCTTTCACTTTCATAACTTTATAAATAGATCTTTAAGATGTTGATTTGACATATGATAGAGATCACTTTTCGGTGAAGAGATTATAAACTCCCATGAAAACAACCTTCTATTTTTCTCATTTCCTTTTGGCTTTATTAGGTTTTACCTGATTTGTTCTTGTCTCAAAACACTTTCCCTTTTTTTCTGTAATTTCAGGAGTCATTTTGATGCAAGGATACTGTATTAAGATTTTTTTTTTAACATTTGGAAATAGTTAGCTACCCTCACTCAATATGGTCCACTTTGAGTATTGATGTAGCAAATGAGAAACACCTTACTGAATAGTATATATTCTTTGGTGATTTTGCTTACCCCTAACTTAGATTTTACGCTCCTCAAGATTGGGGCCAGGTTTTTGTGAACTTTTGCTGCGGTTTTGACATCCTTCATGTTTTAGAAATAAGCAATTTTATTATAGCCGTGACTTTATAATTATGGAACTTATTAGCTTATTTTTCCTTTTTTTAGAAAAAATGTTTAAATCTCTTGATATAGACAAGGAGAAAAAAATTAGATGAAATGGCATAGCCCAGTTTTTCTGAGTTTTATCTAAATGTTCTAGATATCAGTACACAAACACCTATTGTTTTTACTGCCCTGGGTGCCATGGATATACCTTCAGTAGTGTCATGTTTCCAGCAGAAAAGAAAACAGATTCGAAATACATTAAAAGGGGACAGCCCTGAGATATTTTCTCTCCGTTCTTCTTTTGTTAGTTATTTATATTCACACTTCTTCACTTCACTACATTCCTTAGTAAACAGCTTGCAGGGGGGTTGACATTTGTTAATGAACTGTCAATAAACACATGTTCTCCCCGACTTCTTAAAAAAGACTGTTTTGGGGGTGAGCATGCGGGTTTCCAATTCCTGTTCACGCCATGGAGACACAGAAGGAATCTTGGCTGAGGACCCGGCCTCAAAGCTGGGCACGGCTTGCTGTCACGTGGTGGGAGTGCAGCCTTTGTGCCGGGAGGAGAGCGGCAGATTTTGATAGAGAGTGTGCTAGCAGTTATAGGAAGAAGTGGGGAAGTGTTTGGAAACAGGGCTGCTAGCATTCCCAACAAAGCTGGAGAAGTCTCTCCAAAGAACAAAAGGCAAACACACACTCAGAGTGAGGACTTGCATCTCTGTTGACATTCGAGTGAATCAGAGGCTGACCTATGTTTGGAGAGAGAGGACAAATAATAACATCTTTGTCCAGGGAAATGGGTTCCAGTCATTTTCTCTTCTTTCTCCTGTTCTTAAGCTCTCTTTGGCTCCTCTTTGCTCTCAAGAGCTAAAATCTCCACTGAAGTGTCTAATGAAGTCCTTATGACTATAAAATACCAACGGAGAGGAACCTCAGTCATCTGAAAAAATAACACTTTCTTGTCCGCTGTGGTCCACCCCAGTGACTTGTGGGCAGAAGGTGGGCAAAAGAATGATGCTGCAGCCGGAGGCTGGACTCGGTGGAGAGGGCAGAAGTATGCCCTTTCATTGCTACACTACAAATTAAACGAGAAAGTTAGAACAGCCTTTAAAGAAACCTATTTATAATTCCATTAGTACTATTACTGCCCTCTATTCAATTTGAAATAAATTGTCCCACGAGCAACAATTCTGGAAATCTGTGCTTTGGAAAAAAAAATGTTGTACTTCCCAGTATCCTTGTCTGGGGTGTGTGTGTGTGTGTGTGTGTGTGTGTGTGTGTGTGTGTGTGTGTGTTGTTTTTTTTTTTCCTTAAAAATTTCATGCATTGTTAGGGAAGAAAAGTGTAGTCTAACTCACAAATGCATCCTTATTCTCATGTATATTTGATACCGGCCCCAGTCTAATCTGATAAAGTGCACTTTGCCTGTGGTGTCTTACAATAAGCTGGCTGCATTAGTGCCGGGAAAAATCAATACCGATTTATAATTTACCATCGAAAAAACCTATCACTTTTTATGACCCTCCATCCTGGCTCATTAATATTACATTAAAACACACACACCCACTGCAACAGGGGGAAATTGTAGCTTGTCAGGTCTACAGCCATAAAGAAACCTTTAATTGGGCTTAGTTTGGGAATTCAGGCACAGATTTTGTTTATTTGTTTTCTTTTTAATATATGATGTTTACCTTGGTGGATTTTAAGATGATGCATAATACACCTATTTTTCTGGAAAGAAAGAAGAAAAGCATGTCACAGAAATTCTGAAATACACTTGCACATAGCTCTCATAACACACATTTTAATGGTACCTAATAGAATCCTTCCCTATAGTCTCCAGACCCTTTTTACTTGCTTTTTTCTTTTTGTGTGAGTGTGGAATTTCTTTCCCCGTGTGGCTGCATTTCACCTGATGGTATTTCTCTTATCTTTTTGGCTTGTCAGAGTTGATATTTATCCCCCACCCCCAGATCACGAAGAAGCTAAATGCCATCTTTTGCATTGTCTGTCTCCCAAAGAAAGGATGCATATTTGGTATTTCTTCCACACTGAATGGAGAATATTACGCTGACCCTGCTCAGAAACTGAGCGATTCTTGCAGTGCTTGCTCTAGTTCCCCAACAGAGAACTATTGTGTGTGTGTGTGTGTGTGTGTGTTTGTGTGTGTCCTCCATTCTTTCACCTTAAAGAAACCCCCAAAGAAAAATGAAACAATACTCTTCCCTTAACTGAGTCTATTAAGCAGCTTTGCCCTCATGTGTTTTTAGACTTAAAAGTCTTATATCTAAATTCTTTCCAGATAATGTAAAAAAAAAAAAAATGATGTCACTGTTTATGTTGGCAGCCACAAGGGGCTCTATTTATTTCATACTATTCAAATAGTTTCCAGGGAATTTTTCCTGTTAATATCATGAAGCACCAACCTTACCACACGACTTGTTCCCTCTCCCTCACTGCCTGAAAGGTTAAGGTCTTTCCAACCCCCCTCCCCAAAAGAGGTAAAATGAAGTGTAAAGCAGAGCCCAATAAATAAATAAATAAGAGGAAGGGGAAATTCAGTGTGTTCTCAAGTGTGCAGTAGATCCACACCATGCAGCAAATACATGTCGTGATTGGGTTTTTAAAAGACGTCCGCCTCGCCCCTGACTGACAGGGCCTATTGATTTTTTAGGTTTCTGCCGTCATCGGTTTCCAGCCTCACAGCGGCCACGTGTCGGGGGTCAGGGCGCACCGGGGCACAGTGAGCCAGCCCTCGCCACTTCCCAAAGTGAAGGGCTGCTGAAAGAAAATCAATCATGTCATAAGTGAGAAGCATCAAAAATTTTCCCCCTGTATGGCCAAGACCCATCAGCCTGTCTCCACTCAGTAGCTAAGGTTAGGCATCTGTCAAGTCAGACTAGGTGAAAAGTATTAGAAATGCCAGTTAACCCATGGGTAGACTGTGTAGGTGTGATGCTGCCTGTTCCCTTTGGCCATCCCTGGATGACAAGTCTGGCGTTCTCACTTAATTCTGGAGGTGGGCACCCATTTTCCATCCCCTTCGCCTCTGTGTCTCTCCTCTCTGCTCCCTCTTCCCCAAGGAGGGATGGCTTGGAGCCTGCTACCCTGTTTACTTAAGAACTGGGGAAGAGTCCTAATAGAGGCTTTCCCTCAGCAACCCATTGGGAGGGCAGCCATGTGGAGTTTTTACCAAGTCACAGACTGTATATCCTTAAGTGAAACAGATTTTCTCCACCCGATTTGTATTTAGCTTTGGAAATGCACATTACACGGATAAGTTTAATTGTAAAATTAATTGTGCACATCACATGGTAGAAATTTTTATTTGACCGCTGTGCTGATGCTTCTGAACTGATAGGACTCTAAATTTTCCTCCTGTTCAACTGATTGGGAGAAAATACATTTTCACCTCTAAGAGAAATGATCAGGAATATGCCGTTCATTTTAAAACACCTTTTTATATTTCTTACATTCCAAATCTACATAATGCGCTTGTACAGTTTGGAGAAAGAAACAGTATTAAGTGTCTAGCTTGGAGAAATCCTTTTATATGTTCCTTCTAATTCTGCGTTTGGTAATCGGCTAGAATGTAATGATAGATACCTTTCAAGATATAAATTATAGGTGATGTATTCTGTGGGAAGAGGCTAGGTTTTGATTCACAGATTTTAGATTGCGTTTATTTTAATCAGTCAAGTTAAAATGAATACTTTTGTTTGCTTGTCTGTTTAGCTGGACAGGAAGTGTGGGTGGGAGAACTGGCTGCTGTTAAGCTGGCCTCACTTCATGCTTTCCATCCACTGAATGTGTCTCTTTTCAGGCTTGTCTCTGTTGGTTGACACTGGTCCACGACAGTCACTGTCAATTTGAGACCAGTTTCAAAGCTCCCGAGAAGAGCTTCTTTTTGGAAAATCTGCAGAAGGAGCTCGTTCAGGTGGAGGGGCAGATTCTAAGATCTCCTCCTCTGCTTGGGATGACCACCCAAGGAGCACTAGAGGATCCTGAAAATGGATTGAATGGAGGGCTGTGTTGTAACTTTCCACCCCTAAATTGACATTCACTGCCTGAACCAAGATATATACACACTAATAAATATTTTAGCTCTCTATGCTTCAGTGATTATGCTGGCCATTCCATACAGATAAAAAGACAAAATGTTTCTTTAATCAGTACTGTGATGTGAGACCGTTAAGGTAATAGTGCTTGAAACTATTAGAATCGGGAAGATATCGACTGGCTTGCTTTTGGCATGGCAATTATAATTACATTTTTAGGTTACATTTTATGGGTTTATACTAGTTATTCTAACATAAAAGAAATTTGCTGTCCAGAATTTTAACAGAGGGGAGAATGGTCTAGCTTGAAATCCTCAGCCATCCAGGCATCAGGGGCTGCTAATATATGATCTAATTGTGATCAATACTGTTCTTTTCTAGTTTCTGTAATGACAAGGCCTTTGCAATAAAAACACTACCATCTTTTTGAAATCTGCAGAATGATAAATGACCCAGGCCAACATGGGGGGGAAAGTGTAGTGTATTTTACATTCCTAGTGATTTATTATGGGTTTGTGAACGTAGCTGGTGTGAAATCAAGCTCAGGAAAAAAAAGAGGAAAAGTACCCGACAAAGCAATCCATCCTGTCTGAAATGTTAGGTTTAAGTCCCATTACCACTGATGAGAGCTAAGTACTCTCATCACAGGCTTAGGTGCCCTTGAGTATTTAGATTCCTTTTGTTACATTACAGGAAAGGGAATGAAACCAACACAATGAAGCAGTACTTTGCTGTGTACAAATGGCTAGGTCAGCCTAACTCATGTGTTACATAAAAAGGACCAATTCCATTCTGTCTTGACAATAAATGAAAGCTTGGCTTTGAAGGTACTCTTAGCCGGGGCTATTTGCTTTCAGAGACAGTATATTGGGCAGACTCTGGAGGCAGGTTATTTCAGGTGTAAGAAGGGAAATCTGCTCGTTTCATTAACTATTAGGGACTGAACTTCTTTTGGTGTAAAGCTGAGTCCAATCATCCCTGACCTCGTTTTGCCCGTACAGGGCTGCACTGCTGTCCTAATCAAACCCAGCTGGTCCTTCAGACCCAACAGGTAAGGTTTTTGAGGAAGCGCGGTAGAGATTTGTGAACTCTATAGTGTAAAAAGTGAAAAATGTGTCAACTTGAGCCCCCTGTCAGCCTCCACCCCAGTTGTTTATATCTAGTAGTGTTTCTCATGTGGTTCTGGTTAAGTTTCTCCATCTTTCCATTTTTGACTTCTGTTTACAGGTTACCTGTGATATTTCGCTTCAGGCCAGCACTTAGTATATAATATCACTGATGTCTTTCAGTCTTCCTTCCTTTTCTTTCTTCCTCTTTTTCTCCCCTCTCTTTCGTTCCATCCCCCAACTCTTTTTTTCTTACAAAAACTAAAACTCTTTTGTTAAAAAGAGTTGACAAAAAATATGAAGGCACTATATAACATTCACAACTTTGGGGCCGATCCAATGTATCTTCTGCTGCTCACGAGACAGACCCTTGCATCTCTTAAGAAAATTTCCAGTGGAGCATTGAAGTGAATGCTTTTTTTTTTTCTTATTAACCAGAAAGTGTCCTGTTTTCCTGCCTTAGTACACACAGCACACAGTCAGTACTAAGTACCAGGGCTAAGGGCTCTTAATCAAATGTGTTTTCCTTGCTCAGGACTGTGGACGGAGATACAGAAGGTGTAGGAGACTAGATTTTTACATGTGATTATTAATCATCTCTTTTCTCTTGAATCAGGCTTGAGATGAAAGGGGTAAAGAGTGTTTTCTCCTCAAATACCCAATTCATCCTATCAGATTCCCCACAGTGACTTTCTCCACTAAGGTCTTAATGCACTACTGTTAGAATGTCTCATCAGTGACCAGAGCTGATGGGGTCTTTGAACATTAGACAGTACCCATTAGTCAAGGTCCCTGGGCTAACATCTTCTGGATGGCATTTTCTTCTAAGTGTGCCATTAGTTAGTATAATGGACTGGTGTCTGTCAGCCTTTGGGGCAGCACAGAGGAGCATCGAAGACCCTTTGTCAGCAGCATGGTCTGTATTTTTTCTCTAACCTGGAAACATGTTCCCAGCAACATTTTTAGCCCTTGAGAGACAATAAATGTTAATGGCTTAGTGAAGTCTTTATGATCTCCCAGGTCAGAAATCTTTTTTTTTTTCCCCTTAAAATCTCAAATTAGGATTTACAAAATACTCTTCAGAACCGTTATAGCCTTTTGGGTAAATAGTTTTCATTTTAAAACATTTTTATAATACACACACTTTAAAAAGTGTTCTAAATATGTATTTTTACAATTGATCATGACAGCTCCTTAAAGAACCATTATTGCCTATTAGGGAGATAATGTGTGTGTGTGTTCAAGAAATTGTCTGTAAAAAAACCCCATATCAAAGCTGTGTATATTTCCAATGAGAATTTTTTTCTTACCAGTAAACTTGAAAACATTATGTAAAACAATTAAAATTTAGACAGATCATTACAGTGAGACAGTTCAGAATTGAGGATTTTTGAAATGCCTCTCAAATGGCAATTTAGATACTCCAGGCTGTGAAAGATCAGAACTGCTGGCTCCCCTTACTTGAGACAGTGAACATAGGTTACCAAAGATGTGGGTGATTTGCCAGACTTTCTTCCTCAAGCCTGCGTGCTTTTGAAAGTGAAGAGACAAGGGATTGATTTTGTTGGGGCTCTCTGAATCGTAGGTTGTCATCTAATCACAGAGGACTTGAAATCAGTCAGAAGAGAGTAACTACTTGTTTGTTTCTTCAAACTTTTATTGAATATGTCACTGTGCTAGGGATTAGAGACAGAAAGAGGATAAGCTACATTTATAATCTTGGGGAGCATGTAGACCTGTAGACACATTCAGAATGGTAAATTTGACAATGGAGGCGTGAATGAATGGGAGCACCTGCAAAGTGCATTAGAAATAAGAAGGGGGGTGCAGTTTGTAAGATCTGGGAGTCTGCAGGTTTCTTCAAGGTGCAGGGTGGGGCAGATAATTGAGGGTGCAGATCAGATGGGGTGAGATGGCAAGAATCAAAAGGTGACATTGTATATGATAACAATAACAACGACCACGGTTGCTTTTCCTACTACTGTTAAGAGTTACTAGGCTTTCATGGAGCTCTTAGCTAAGAATAGTATATGAATTAATGTTTACTTCAGAGGATAAACTTTTAGTTCATTCAGCCAACAAATAGAATTGCATGTCTTCTGGGTGCTAGTAATTTGAAGCATAATGATAACAGACAGGGTCCTGTTCTCATAAGACTGTGGGGCCTGGGGCTCAGACATTAATTTAAAAAATCACACACGTAAATGAGAAATCTGTAATGGGATAAGTTCATAAAAGAGAGGACACTCGGGAATTTCCTGGTGGCCCAAGTGGTTAGGACTTGGTGCTTTCACTGCCATGACCCGGATTTAAGACCTGGTTGGGGAACTAAGATCCCGCAAGCCATGCGGGACAGTGTGGCTGGAGCAGCACAAGCAAGGGAGAGAGTAGTAGGCGATGCTGCCAGAGGCATAATGGGGCCCTTTTGGTGGCCCTGTGGGCCATATGAAGGTCTTGGGCCTTTACTCTGCGTGAGATGGGAAGCCATTGAAGGTGGAGGGCAGATAGACGGGAAGGTTTTCAGACAACAAGGGAGATGTCTGCCCAGTCTTTAATAAGCACGTAAATCCTAAACTTAAGGGAAGCATTTCCAGCAATGGGCATTGAGTATTAGAGGTCTCCTGGTGTTTCCTGAGTGAAACCCTAAATAAAACTACTGCAACTTAAGATTCATTTTTTTTAGAATGGCTTCTGTGTCAGGTCCACTAACAGGGTTTTTAAGCTGACCTTGTTTCATAAAGATGTATTTTGGAACATATACTTCGTCCCCATTAAAGATCTGCTTTGATAACCCCATTGCTAAAATTCTGTCTAAACTGTCTAGTGATGTGACAGTTGTGTACCCACATATGCAGTGTGTATGATATCTGGGTGAGGTAAATGAAACAAACTCAGCTGAGGCCTAAGTGACAAGGTGTTCGGCTGGGAGGGTGAAAGAGAGGGGAGGGAGAAAGCCCAGCTGGGAATGCAGATTGAGGTGGACAGGCTAGACAGTGGCCTGTCCTGATAAGCACCTTTCCACAAAGGTCATCAGTCAGTCATGAAGATGTAGCCTGGACACCTTGGCTTTTGTGTAAACTGAAGTTTCATTCTCTAGAGGAACCCGTGCAATCTCTGAAAGGAAGGTTAAAAATGACTGTGTCAGTTAGCAAGATGACCAAGAAAAAGAAATACGTAGGTTGCAATCCGTATCCAAATACTTGTTTACCTGTTCTGTTTCCCTTTTTTAGCTATATTCCTTTGATATTCATCTTTGATATTAATCTTGCAACACTAGGAAGGAATTCCAAAGTTACGACTTAAGGTTCTAGGCACTTTTCCAAGGTGGAGGAGAGAGAGCATGTCCAGAGCCTTATCTCTTGATTGCAATACTGAATAGGTGTTGGGTCGCTGGTCTTTAGAGACTACAACAAAAATCTTCTGATGTTTATATCTCCTCAGGCTTTGATACCATTTGTGATGTCTCTGTTCGTGGTCTTTTGGTCGTCTTCTGTGGCGTTTGTTCCAGAAAACAAAAAAGTTCTTATGAGGCTTGCAGCAAACTCTCCTTGATTTCCAATGAATATTCATCAGCACAGTCAGCCAGCTTCTTTATGCCTTGACCTGAGGTGGGGAGTGTGTGGCAGCCCACACAGAAGCCAAGAAGACCCTAAGAAGGGAACCACTGAGAGCCGGGAATCAGCCCACTGAGCCCAGTCGGGTCCTGGGCTTGAGGCTGAAAAGTGATTCCATTGATGTTTGCTTGTTCAAGTCCACAATTGCTTTTCTTACAGGTCCAGCTCCCAAATCTAGTTGACTTTTTACAATTGCTCTTTTGGCCACAGACAACCAGAATTCACAGGCCTCCTGGACAGGCAATTTTCCGGGACCAATGGGAATAAGAACAAATAACACTCACTCAGTGATTTTTTATCATCAAAGTACTTTCTAAATATGAACTAATTCTTGTAAGAATCAGGTTAAGCATTGTTATCCCCACTTTATAGATGGGTGTGCCCAGATTTTATTATTCTGAAGATAGATTTTGAGTCCATGATAAGTGTACTTAGGATTATAGTCAATCGAAGATGAAAAGCCCTATTAGGTCCCAGGATTGCCCCTCCCTCTCCACCTCCACACAACCAGAGCAGGAAGCTCCCTGCAATCTACTTTCTAGTGCTTTGGCCAGGCTTGGTTTAAACATCCCAGGGGAACCTCCCTATAAGTCTAACCTTGGAGAAAGAATCTCTTTCTAAAAGCTGCTTTTGTGTTCTCAGTGCTGTGACCACCCCCCTCTGATGAAAGGCTCTTGGAAAGTGAGAGGAATATGGTTGGAAGTCTTTTTTCCTTTTTCTTTTAGGAGAACTACAAATTCCAAGAGTCACATGGGTATCTTTTCCTTTCAGAGTAGATTTTTATATGCCTTTCTAGGTTTGCTAACAGACATAAAGGATTTTGAGTTACGGTTGGGACATGAGCTCATGAAATTAGTATTAACTGCTTTAACCCGTGGGTGCTCGTGTTTATAGAATAAGCAAGTCATAATCGCTGACCACAGCCATTAAAATCTGATGTGAGTCAACTTCGAGTACAAAGCCTTTCTATAAGCCAACCCTCTTGAAGCAGAAATGATCACAATTTAATGTAACGAGAATAATTAATAAAGAGTGTGCCAGTGACCTTGAATATTAATATTGTTTCCTTTTTCTGTAAACAAACCAGGCTATTTTATTATTATTTTAGTGTGTAATTTGGCATAAACACTCCTTTTCACATAATTTCCCCAGGTGACTTTTGTCTCCTTGGCAATTTCCGGCTTTAATAAAGAAAACCTAATTAAGAAGGAGCTGTTGATTGGTGCGCTAGTGTAATTAACACAGGTGATGCTAATGAGTTTCTATGAAACTGGTGGCTTATGGGAAAAATAAACAGACTGCCGTTGCATATGGTCCAACTGATATCTGCACTCTGGAAGAAACGATGATTTCCCAGTCTCCTGTGAGGGGTCTGTGGGCATGGAATAGGCAGATAAAATATTTTATAAGATTCATTAGTGGAACTAGACCAAATTAGGAGCAAAAGTCTCCATGTTAGGCAATATTAAAAAATCTGATCTCTGGCTGTACTTGTTAGGGCTGTCGTTCATGTGCCTAAAAGGGGCAGATTCTTTTGTTTGATTTGTGTTTCTGCCTTTTAATGTAGGCATTTGAAGTTGGCAAAGCCCCCAGAAGACTTTCTAGAAACACTTTAATGTTCATTCTCTTCTCCCTGACTTTGCCCATTAACCCTTGAGAATGAGTTGACCAGGAGAGCACATGGAATTCCTGCAAAAATTAAGACTGCTGAGAGCCTCCTTTCCTGGCCTACAACTGCTTCCTGAGGAACTCTTGATATGTATATTTTCAGTGGCATCCATGCTAGCCTGGTCCACCCACAGTTACTTAGAAGAAGGTGATTTTCTCTTTTTTTCCTTTCTTTGTTGGGTTGGGAGGGGAGGTGGGGACTGTGGTTCAGGTTTCATTTAACAACTTTATAAGCTGAACAAGATTCATGGCATCAGTGCAAATTTTCTCATTGTAAATTCTACTCAGCATACCTGGCAGTTATTTTGATAATTTATGAATACCTGGCTCAGTTTCAGAATAGATTTTTGATGTCATTGACATAAAAGACCAGTATATAATAAGACCTTTTATGTTTATATAGTTTTTCTGGACCTCCTCCCTTTTTCATTGGTGTGTCGTCTTCAAACTGGTTTTTGAAACATGTGTTTTCTCTTAATTTTCATCTCATTTTTATCATCAGCTAGATAATTCTTTCTTTTTGTTCTCCTGCCTCCAGAAATGCCTGTTCTACTTTGTCTCTCGTCTATTGCTATGTGACAGAAAAGCCAGAGACATTCTGTGTCTAGCATTGCACCTCCAGGGACATCTTTTGAACTCTCATAATTTGTATTTATTGCCACCCACTTTGTAAGTTCACAGTTTAATTTGCCAGCAGTGGCAGTGTTAGGCCGACACAGTAAAACAAGATAACGTTAAAATGTCAGAATGAGAGGGGGCATGAATGATGCATTACCCCTACTAGGACTTGCACTTGTCATTCCTTTCCACCAAAGTGATGTTAACTACCTTTTGAGAGCTTTATCTGACTGGTATTACTCAGAAATAAGATCATTAGTTCACTGTTCTGATTAGGAAGCAGCTATGCTTGATTAACTCTTCTTAGACTAGGATCTCAGTGGAAGCATTAAATGAATCGTACTGACTTAGACATCTAGAACTAATTTATAATTATTTTTTTGCAGTGATTGGTAGTTGTTGACATGTGTTCTTCCATGATGTGGTACTTAACAGGGACGAGTTAAACCTACCGGAGAACAGACAAGCATGTTTGAGTTGCACTTAAAATCCACGTTTCAGGGAGGGTCTTCTAGATTTTTCAATATTTTCCCTCAAGGACAAATGCTAAGCCATCCTTTTTAAGAGTATCCATGTACAGTTTGTTCACAAAACTTTTTAAATTCCTGAGTTTTGGAAATTGGCCCTTTTGGAGTTTTCTCAGAATCATTGTCCTAGGAAGAAACTGGGTGAATTCATGTTAATTCATGGTGGTGACTTCATGTGCAAGAAGCAGGGTTAATGTGTGTCTTGAGGAAGCTTCCCAAGTGATAAGTCTAAGGTATTGGGACAGGAAACACCTTTTGCCTTTCTCATTCCTCAGAACCACAGCACCTTTCTTTCCCTACCTAAATTATTTTTCCCAGTCCTGCCGCTGTCTGAAATTCTAGCATATTGATTTTTTGAATTCTGACCAAATACGTAGCTCTCTTTCCCCTTCCAAACACACACTTGACACTTGCACTTTAGTGTAAGAATCTTTTCAGAGCAGGTTTTGATAGGGAAAGTACTGAAACGCTAGGAGGTGGATATGGGCATGACACTGAAGAAGAGATTTGTCCTAGAACAAGGATCTTTCTTGATGGTAGCGAGGCCTCAATTTGTGTCTCATAGAAAAGGGCTTCATTGTACAATATGATATGTATTTATTATGGTCCACAATTCAAGATAGTTGTATTTTAATTCAGACTTTTTGAAATAAGATTGTTTTTCCTTCTTGTATTTCCCAACAGAGTTAGAGCTATATGGACCGGCCTGAGAGGCATCTGCGTATCTCTTGCACCTCTGTGTACACAGTGCCTCGTTCTTCTAGGGGCTCAATGTGCATCTGTTGAATTGAATGGGTGAAGCTATCACTAAAGAGCAGTCTTCCCCAACCCCCCTCAAGTATTGCTCTCTGAATGTCTTATTTCCTGAAAGGGCTTTTTATCTGTGAAGATCCAGAAACTTGGGTTGTTATTGCAGATGCTGCTGATGAACCGGGGGTTACCCTGGGCATTTTAACAGCACCATCCCATTATGTTCCTTTATCATATACTTGACATCTGCCCTAAGTTACTGTCCTTCACTATCTCCTCAAGTCAGCGTATGCTCTCTTTAGAGATTTCTTGCCAGCTAACCCTTGCTGTAGGTACAAATGAATTGGCTTTCGGCTATTTGTATAAAAATGTAACCATGACTTGCTCTAAGGAGATGATTCAGCACTTGTTTTCAAGACCAAGCCAGGTGACTGTCTTTGGAGGAACAAGTTTCACTGGGTATCAGTGTAAAAATTCAAAGGAGGGCTTGGTTTCAGGGTAATGATGATAAAACCCTAAGAAGTACAGAAAAGAGAGTACGTGTTTGGTTTGCATTTCTTGGGTTTATTAATTGCCTCGTAAGAGTATACTTTTCGTCAGGGTGAATCACTTACAGTGAATTCCAGTTTGTTGATATTTTGCTCTGTGAGCCTATTTTTCAGTGGTTTTGCCCTGTATTTCCCAGAGAACTGATGCTCTCTGAGATTTGGCTATCATGCTGCTTTTGTAGAGAGGAAAAATGAAGGCAGAGAAAAATAAGTAGTTTTCTATAAGCTTATGTGAAAAGGTAGTCATCAAGTTGGAAAGACATTTTTTCCCCTCTCATACCTCTCTGGAGGAACCTTTTGATCAATATGGGTCAGGCTTGACTAAAATTAACGTTATTTTAAAACTGCTCTCATTTGGAAGTCCCCTTCCTAGTAGCCTTTCTTAGAAGGGGAAGTTGGGAATACAGTTCTAAAAGAGATGTTTGGCCAAGAAAACATGAAAAATTTCCCCCATATCAAAGTTGAACATATGAGCATGTGCTTCAAGGAATCAACAAATATGACTTCCCCTAGAAATAATTGTTGTAACTGAGTAATGATTACTTTCCTAAATCTGCCCCTCTGCATTATTCAAGGTTTCCTGTGTCCTGCATTGTCCCAAATAGAGAACAAAATGAAACTCTCACCAATTTTGTCTACCTTTTTTGCTCTAAGCCAAGGCTTTGCAGCACCATTAAGATGTAGATTATCATATTTAAAACCTGTGATGACACCGCTGTACCCATCTGAATGATTAATCTGCTCATTAAAAGAGTGCCGATGGGCTAGTCTAATTGGAACATGGATCTTCTTAAAGGACGTTGCAGGGTCGGGAATAGGAAATATTACTCATAACATAAAGTAGGGATTAATTATGCTACCAAATGCTACCATGTGAAATTTACATATGGGTCTGGTTAGAGACAAGGATTAGAAAAAGTGTAACATCCCATTTTATAACTTCTATGTCAACTTTAAGACAGGTGGTGTGTTCCTATTTTAATCCCAAATCTTAAATCAACATTTGCAAAAGCTGTTATAAACTCAAATGCCACAGAAGGCTTAGAGGTTGGGATAAACACAGAATTTGCATATGTGAATCACTGATTTAACCGTATGGATTTTTAAAACAATTGCAAAGATCCAAAGCTGCAGAGCAATCTTTACTCTCTCTGTTAAACCCTAACTTCTGGATGTTATTAATCTTCCTAGAGGAGAATGAGAGATGAACTGGGATCTTTAAGAAAATATGCAAATCCATTGAGCACAAGTTTACAAAGATTTTTTAAATAACCTTCCTTTAAACAAATAATATGTATAAAATATGTAAGAGGATTGCTGTAGTTGCAGAGGGGACTGGAGATTCAAAGCTCCACTTCAGAGCTGCTCTCTGTCCTAGGGATCTTGCGGCTGCACAAGTTAAAATACCTTATAAGATGGAGGTGATCCTAGTATCTTTGAGCTGAAAAGAATCTTGAAGGTCTTTTTTCCTAACTTCCTCATTTTAAGGCAAAGAAGCACAAAGCTTACACAGCTAGTGACAAGCGAGAGCTGAAAACCAACATTTCTGACTCTGGTTAGAAGGGTCCAGTGCTATTTTTGGTAAACGACATGGCATCTCTAGTTTGGTTACTAAGTATCTTGACACATCAGGTTATTTGTTTGATGCGTCATGTCTTAAGATATCTCTGTTTACTGAAGTCAGTCTGTTTGACAATTGTGAAATACATTCTTACACATCTGGAGGGTTTGTTGCGTTTCCATGACTTGAAAATTCATATTCCCTTTTACCTGTAGGCAGGTGTCATGTCGTATGTATAGTAAAAACGGAAAGTTGCTGCTCCAGTGTAAACACTCTACCATGCTGGCTGGGCTAGCCGAAAAAGAAGTGACAGTCAGGGCACTTGGTTATCAGTTGGTCCCCACCTGTTGGAAGGACTGAAAGGACTGCATATAGTTTTTAGGGTGTTGCCAAGCTTAGAGAACTTCTTTGGGCATCAGTGACCAGGTGATATTGATGTTTCTGGGACTGGGGTAACCTTAAGCTGGGAATGCTGAGTTTAAAAAGGTACCCTCACAGGTTATCAGTTCAAGCGCCTTCATGCTTCTGGACCCTCTTCGCCACCTCTCACGTTTGTTCTCCCCTCTCCATCCCATTGCACTTGTCTGATGGAATTGACTTCACCATCATCTCTCATCACCCAGATCACTATCGGAACTTCCTGGCTACCTCTCAGCCTCCAGTCTTGACTCTTCTCCATCTGTTGTCTACACAGCAGTTAGAAGCATCCTTCTAAAACGCTTCTGAATCACTCTCTTGCTCAAAACTGGCCATCACTTGGACGGTCTGCCTCCTCATTGTCCCAGAGAGAAAAGTCCAAGCTTCTTAGCTCTGAGTACAGCATCCCTCCTGGCCTTATTTCTCGCCACTCTTCTCCTTATGCTGGACCACCTTGTGCTAACACAAACTCGCCATGCACTCTGAGGTGGCTTTTGTCTTGGCACCTGTTTTTTTCTGATAACTGGTATGTCCTTCTTGGCTTTGTCCTTGCCTCAGTTTTCATCTGGCTGTCTTTGACTAACCTCAGGGCTAAATTCAGCATCAGCTGCTCAAAGAGGCCTTCTCAGACCCATTGGTTTAGGACAGTGTGCAACCCATCCTCTCTCCTAGCACTTTCTCACCGTGTGGTGATGCCTTACCATACGGCTCCGCCCGCCAGTGGGACCCCTGAAGGTAGGGAACATGCAGTGTTGTTTATTGTATTCCTATTTCTAAGTACTGTGTCTGGTTCAGAGGAGGAAATCAATAAACGCTGAAGGAAGGAAAGAAAGAAAGAAACGCTGACAAGAGTTTTCAGTCTTGTAAGTTGTGCAGAGGGAAATGTTCTAGTGTTCTTTGGTTCCCTATTCCATTATATACCTTCTTTCGTTAATAGCTGGATCGTGCCTTTTTACATCAAGCTATCATGTCTTGGTTCAATAGCTTTGTTTTTTTTACAAATCAAAGTTACCTGGATACAGTAGAAATCAGTTGACCACCACCTTTAATAACGCTGTTTCTCTGGGGTTGTCCGTGGTGATTTCACTTCTTTGTAGTATGTTTCGCATGTAGGCAGAAGCCTGTAATCAAAAGAAGTTGGAGAGTTGTTTTCAGTTGGAGAGAAAAGCCTTTGTCATGGGTTTTGGAGTATTCTTTAAGCTTGAGTTGTGGCTTGTCTTGGCGGTCAGTTCTAAAGATATTCTTGCTGTAATCTGATGTAAGAGAAAAAATTTCAAAGAAGCCTGTATTGCCATTCTGTGAAAGTTAACAGTGAAGTATCATTGCAGATCTGTTGGAAAATGTTTGTTTTCTGCGGTCAACCTCTGAACATTTTTAAGACTCAAAAGTGGTGTTCAGAGAACCTTTCTTTACAAATTCAAATCTGGTGGAGTACCATAATTGTCCAGTGGTGGAACAGACGTTTGAGTATAATATTCTTCAGC
Source organism: Neophocaena asiaeorientalis asiaeorientalis (assembly GCF_003031525.2). Taxonomy (NCBI): domain Eukaryota; kingdom Metazoa; phylum Chordata; class Mammalia; order Artiodactyla; family Phocoenidae; genus Neophocaena; species Neophocaena asiaeorientalis. The sequence goes on from NW_020174788.1 coordinate 285,839, forward strand.
GAATATCATTCATTCCTGGACCTCCACAGTCTGCAAGTGAAAATACAAACTATAAGCCACCAAGAAGTTAGAGACACATTATTATAGTCAAACCTTGTTGGCCAGAATGCCAGGAAAATGGAGCAGTTTGTGAATTTTTTTCCAACCTTGCTGGTGGAAAAGTAATTCTATGTCTTCCTTAGTAAATAATGGGCTGGCTGTAGAGATGTGATGTAAGAGGCATAGGAAGTTAGGCTGGATGTGAACTAACTCTTGGTATCACTGACTTGTTTTGCTAAGTTACAGAATTGTGGGCCTTTTGAGTCAGCAGGGAACTTACCAACAATCTGATAAAACCTCATCCTTAAAGAAGTGGAAACACAGGGCGCAGAGATGAATGAACTGGCCCAAAGTCCCAGAGCTAGGTGATCCCACAGATGGATTCATACCTGGTCCTCAGACTTCTAATTCATTGTTCTTTGCCCTTCAGTGTGAGTACCTTCGTGGTCTTTAAAAAAAGGCTTGCTTTTTTGTTTGTTTGTTTGTTTTTCCTGATTGTGAACTCATTACAGAAAGCAATGCTAGTTAACTGAGGAGAGTGAATAGGATGTGGTAAGTTATAGTCTGATGAAACAACACTTTACTATAGTGACACTCTGGTTTATAGCGCTGAGGTCTTCGTGATTCTATAAAGTCATAACAAAACATTTTCCCAGGGAGTGTGCAGACTCAGAGTTGCAGATGGGCAGCTGTAATCATATTTGGCTTGGGGAAGCATTTTGTCCGGGAGGTGCAGTGCTATTGCCTTTTAGATGGGGTGTACGGCCTGCAGTTTGCCCCAATCCCCACTGCTCCCAGCAGCTTCTCTCTGTTAGATTACTGGCCTGGTCTCAGAAGCTTGAGTTTAGTGTGATGGTTTGTTTTGTTTGGGGCTTACAGGATGGTAAGCTGGAGATGCCCATTTTATTTTCAAAACATCTGAGAAGGGGGCTCCATGTATGGGATGGGCTGGTTGTTGACGATGTTGGTCACATATTTGGGAGCATACCGCCCCTCAAGCTGCCGGTGGCTTTATCAAATCACTTACACCAAGTCCAGCACTCCCATCAACACTAGTCCAGATCTGTCACAGCTGGCAACCTTCAGCATTTGTCGGCGCATTGGCACAGATGCAAGGCATAAGCAAGTAAGATTAGTGCATTTGTGCCACTAGTCAAGTTTATACAAAAGATTTCCAGGTATTAAGGATTTCCTGTTTTATCTGGAAGAAGACTTTCTAGGGTTTAGGATTTCCATTTTTCTCTCTTCTTGCAAATGTCTTCTCTCTCTTTCTCTCTCTCTCAGAAACATAGACCAAAAAAAATTTTTTTTTTTTAAATAGAGGTGACTTCCACACAGGGGAGTTGTACTGGTTGGTGGGTGGTAAGTGTGTCATTTATCTCTTGCTTCTAAAATAATTTTAAATTTAAAAAAATTTAAAAGAAGAACACGTTCTTGTAAAAATTTTGAGAGAATACGGACAAGTAAACGCAAATTATTTTTTATCCAAAGACTTGAAAAAAATCTCTCTTAACAGTTTCTACAGTTTGTTTCGGAAAATTTTCTATGTGTTGATAAAATTGAATTACATATACTGTTTTGTATCTTGCCTTTTTCATTTAATACATTGTGACATTGTGAATATTTTAATGAATCTCATAATTAAAAAAAATAATTGCACAGCATTACCTCCTATAGATATAACTTATTTAACCATCCCCCTTTTGTGGAATATTTAGGCTGTTTTCAGTTTTTTGAGATTGTTAAAATGGGGCAGCCTTGTGTATAAATCTTCAGGTTGTAATCTGTTTCCTTTAGGTTTGATTCCTTGAAGTGTAATCTTTGAATGAAAGGATATGGATATTTTTAAGCCTTCTGGTACGTTACTAAATTCCCCTCAAGAAAGACTATACCTATTTACACTTCCACCATCATTTTTTTAAAAAATTTTATTTATTTATTTTTGGCGGCACTGGGTCTTCGTTGCTGCGTGCGGGCTTTCTCTAGTTGCGGTGAGCAGGGGCTACTCTTTGTTGTGGCGCGCGGGCTGCTCATTGCAGTGGCTTCTCTTGTTGCGGTGCACAGGCTCTAGGCGCATGGGCTTCAGTAGTTGTGGCACACCAGCTCAGTAGTTGTGGCTTGCCGGCTCTAGAGCGCAGGCTCAGTAGTTGTGGCACGCGGGCTTAGTTGCTCCATGGCATGTGGGATCTTCCCGGACCAGGGCTCAAAGTTGTGTCCCCTGCATTGGCAGGCGGATTCTTAACCACTGAGCCACCAGGGAAGCCCTCCCACCATCATTTTAAGAGAGTTCACTTTACTGGCATCCTCAACAGACCTCCCTCACTTAAAAGCCTCTGCCAACTTAGTAAGTTCAAATATGTTATTTACTCTTATTTTAATTGGCATCTTGTACTTATTCCTGAGGTTGAATATTTTTCTTTGTGTTTTTTTATTTATCTATTTTAATTTTTGTGAATGGACTATTCATTTTGTTTTCCTTCTTTTTTGTCATGGATTTTTAGTTAGGTTTAAAGCAATAAACATTTATTATTCACATGAATTCAAGACTAACTGTAGTCATCTGAAGGCTTGACTGGGGCTGGGGGAACTGCTTCCAAGATGACACACTCACAAGGCTGTTGGCAGGAGGCCTCAGTTTCTTATTACGTGGGCTTCTTAGGGCTGCTTGAATGTCCTCATGGCATGGCGACTGGCATCCCCAAATTGACTGACCTGAGAAAGAGCAAACAGGAAACTTTAATGCCTTTTATGATCTAGTCTTGGAAGTCACACATTGCACTTCTGCCATATTCTGTTTGTTAGAAACAAATGACTGACTTTAGCCCACATTCAGGGTAGGAGAGCTGAATCCCATCTCTTGAAGCAGCACCTCTTAAAGAATTGGAGGACCACCACAGAGCCTGTCTTTCAAAAATATTTTTGCAATGTTTAAGTATTTTCCCCTGGTTTGTTATTGGTCTTCCTTTTTTTCACATTCAGAGATTTAAAGTTGTAATGAACTTAAGTCTAGTAATCATTTCCTTATCAAAATCTTAAAATTGTTCCATGCTGGTTGGTCAATAGCTGCTGCTCTGAGCCTCCCATCCCTTCCTCACCCCTCAGTTCAGACCCTTCTTTATCAATTAAAAGGGTCTCTTCTGGATAATACATTGTGACATTGTGAATATTTTAATGAATCTCATAATTAAAAAAAATAATTGCACAGCATTACCTCCTATAGATATAACTTATTTAACCATCCCCCTTTTGTGGAATATTTAGGCTGTTTTCAGTTTTTTGAGATTGTTAAAATGGGGCAGCCTTGTGTATAAATCTTCAGGTTGTAATCTGTTTCCTTTAGGTTTGATTCCTTGAAGTGTAATCTTTGAATGAAAGGATATGGATATTTTTAAGCCTTCTGGTACGTTACTAAATTCCCCTCAAGAAAGACTATACCTATTTACACTTCCACCATCATTTTTTTAAAAAATTTTATTTATTTATTTTTGGCGGCACTGGGTCTTCGTTGCTGCGTGCGGGCTTTCTCTAGTTGCGGTGAGCAGGGGCTACTCTTTGTTGTGGCGCGCGGGCTGCTCATTGCGGTGGCTTCTCTTGTTGCGGAGCACGGGCTCTAGGCACATGGGCTTCAGTAGTTGTGGCTCAGTTGTGGCACACCAGCTCAGTAGTTGTGGCTTGCCGGCTCTAGAGCGCAGGCTCAGTAGTTGTGGCACGCGGGCTTAGTTGCTCCATGGCATGTGGGATCTTCCCGGACCAGGGCTCAAAGTTGTGTCCCCTGCATTGGCAGGCGGATTCTTAACCACTGAGCCACCAGGGAAGCCCTCCCACCATCATTTTAAGAGAGTTCACTTTACTGGCATCCTCAACAGACCTCCCTCACTTAAAAGCCTCTGCCAACTTAGTAAGTTCAAATATGTTATTTACTCTTATTTTAATTGGCATCTTGTACTTATTCCTGAGGTTGAATATTTTTCTTTGTGTTTTTTTCATTTATCTATTTTAATTTTTGTGAATGGACTATTCATTTTGTTTTCCTTCTTTTTTGTCATGGATTTTTAGTTAGGTTTAAAGCAATAAACATTTATTATTCACATGAATTCAAGACTAACTGTAGTCATCTGAAGGCTTGACTGGGGCTGGGGGAACTGCTTCCAAGATGACACACTCACAAGGCTGTTGGCAGGAGGCCTCAGTTTCTTATTACGTGGGCTTCTTAGGGCTGCTTGAATGTCCTCATGGCATGGCGACTGGCATCCCCAAATTGACTGACCTGAGAAAGAGCAAACAGGAAACTTTAATGCCTTTTATGATCTAGTCTTGGAAGTCACACATTGCACTTCTGCCATATTCTGTTTGTTAGAAACAAATGACTGACTTTAGCCCACATTCAGGGTAGGAGAGCTGAATCCCATCTCTTGAAGCAGCACCTCTTAAAGAATTGGAGGACCACCACAGAGCCTGTCTTTCAAAAATATTTTTGCAATGTTTAAGTATTTTCCCCTGGTTTGTTATTGGTCTTCCTTTTTTTCACATTCAGAGATTTAAAGTTGTAATGAACTTAAGTCTAGTAATCATTTCCTTATCAAAATCTTAAAATTGTTCCATGCTGGTTGGTCAATAGCTGCTGCTCTGAGCCTCCCATCCCTTCCTCACCCCTCAGTTCAGACCCTTCTTTATCAATTAAAAGGGTCTCTTCTGGCACATTGAAGCGGGTGGATGTGATGCCTCCCAGACTGAACCGCTGGTGTCAATGCAGGTATTAGTCCTGCTGTTTTGAATATCAGCCCTCACTAAGGACATGTAGGCACATGGCTTCTTATTCTGTTCCATTGATTGGTCTGTTCAGTCTGATTTCATTACTGTACAATTTTAATTTCTGTAGCTATATAATATTTTTAAATATTATAATTCCTTTACTTTTTCATAACTATTACTGCTTATTTATTCTTGTATATAAACTAGCGAATCATTTTTTAGGTTAAAATAATTCCTTTAAGATATTGAGCAAAATTTCATTGAAATCTGGGGAAGTTGACATCTATACTATATCTGGTCTTCCAACCTTGAATGAATATGTACACTCATTTATTCACGTCTTTAATATCCTTAAGTAGAATTTTTCTGATATTTTTGGTTGGGCTTATTCCTGTTTATTTTGACATTTTTTTCTTGCTTTTGGGAATAACATTTTCTGAAATACAGGCAAAATGTTTTTTATGGTTATTTATTGTTCATATATGCTTATCATTCTGGGGTTCTTGGAGACAGCAATTTTCCAAGTTTCAGAAAATGAAAATTTGCTCAAGTCCTTTAAATACCTCCTTCTCCCCGTCGGATATGATTCACACAAATTCTGGTCGCTGACATTTTATAACCAGCTCAGAATGACTTCAGGACAGCTTGAGTGACATGGGAATCACACAGGCCAGATTAAGGCTGATATCCAATATACCAGCCTTTGAATTTCCTGTTTCTGAATGTTTCTGCTTGAAATTACTCCTGGTTTAAAATGCAAATGGCGCATGGCATTGAGCCTGGGGAATGTTGGTAAGTTTTGAACGGTTTGAAAACCGCTTTTCTGGTTTTATGTATAAGATTCTTTCATCTGGATGGGAAGCTTGTTCCAGGGAATACCAGGCCTTTACCCCCCAATATTATAAAAATGATTGGGTGACTGTTAGCAAAGCAGTAATACCAGTGGGATGTGTATATTAACCTGTCTGTGGGGGGAAAATGCTGAGAGCAACAGGCCTATAATTTAGGTAATAGCGTTAGTCTATGAAAAACATGCTGCTTTTGCCTTGATGCTAATCAGGAAACCATCATACAGTCTTCCCTCACTGAGCAAGGGCAGGACTTAAAGGAAGTCAGCTGTCGTCATGTTTTTGAAGAAGAAAAAAATGAGAGGTGAACTGAACTCTGTGATAGGAACCTCACTCTAAAGCTGCTTCCTGAATTTAAAGGTGTGGTAGTCCAATCAGTAGCACAAATTGGAGGCATCTGATTTGCATGGATTAACAGGAGTGGGTCACAACCTTCTGATAGGTCAATGGCACCACTGGGGATTTGAAGAAAACTTTGATTCTTCCCCTTTTCCCCCTCTACCATGAAGCAATCATGCTGTTCTATTGTAAAAGAGGATCCCTTACTTATAAAGCCAAGCTTGTCATTTAAATTCACCCAAGTTAGGACACCACGGAGCTCTGTCAGATGTCAGTCTCAATACAGCAGGAGAATGTTTTTCAACAGCTTTCTAACCCCTTTGCCAGGGAAACACAGAGGCCTGGATAAAGGGGGAGGGGCAACTGACTGGGGCTTGGAGGGTTTTTACAAAGGCAAGATTGGAATTTTTCATTTAAGGCAGGTTTTCTTTTTCTTTGCTGCTGCTTCTTATTTTTCCCTTTTTTCTTTAGGCCTTGTGTAAAAGATATTTCCACAAAAGGGGAGTGAAAAAAATCAGATTGGTTGTAAAGACTCCTTCATTCCAGGGTCTCCTTGAAGGCATTGAAGCCTGGGAGTGAGGTTGGTACTTTTCTGCATCGGCGGTGCTGGCTGTTTGCCAGTCACTTCCCTTGCAAGATATTGTTTGGCTTGAAGGTAACTATGAAATGTTTGGCAGAGGAGCGGTCCATGGCGGAATATGGACAAAGAGAAATGGAGATTTTTCTGATTAAGCCTTCAAGGCCCTAGGTGCCCAAATCTGATCAAAATAAGAGGCACATGCCATCAAATTGGGGCTTAACCTGCACTGAAACACCTTGGGTCAGGGGGCTTCAAAATGGTAGTTGCAGAATCAGGAGCATTTTTCCTTAACCATATTTAACTAAATTCTCAGGAACTAGATTTCAGGAATTCTAAAATACTTGTTTGACACCTACTATTTTCTATATTTATTAACAGTTTTTTGCTCAGCATGTCCTTTAGGTCAGATACTGTGCCAGGCCATTGGGACCCAACTTGCAACAAGATAGACTTAGCTCTTGCCCTCTTGGGACTTCCTCTTCAGGTCTGCCTCGTCAGTTTGCTTTTCTTACGTGTCTTGGTCTTTGCAGTTTGAATTCCTGGCCCTTGATGAAAAGGATCAGTATTGCATACTTTCTTGCATCCACCACCGTGCTTAGCTTTGCAATACCTTACAGATGGGCTTGGTAAATAGTTCTCCTATTGTTTGATTGGTTATTTGTGTAATGTTTAAACTTTTGAAGCCTCAGTTTTCTCCTCTGTAAAACAGGATAATACTACCTATCCTAGAGGGTGCTTGTGAAGAATAAATGGTATAATGCACGTAAAACACTCAGCAGAGAGCATGGCAGAGGGTGCTCAGGCAGTAATTGGGAGCTACTGGTGTTTTCATTAGTGTAGAAGCAGTGGAGGTATTAGAGGGAATGGTAGTGGTAGTGCATGCTTAACACCTAGAACCTCTGTTCTTGTTAATTTCATTGGAATCTTTCTACAAGAGTTTGCACTTCTTCTTTTAGTAAGCATTGTCAATTTCAAAGAATCATCGATTATTTGGATGCTTGGAAATAACTCGGAAGACACTAAAGTCATGATCTGAAGCAAGTTCTTAATGGTTGTTGTAGACAGAATGACTGGAAGGAATGTGTGTGTGTGTGTGTGTATGGATTTTAAGATAAGTCCTGCAGTTAAGCTTCCAGTTAAATTTCCAGTTTTGGATTCCAGTAGCCAAATGCCTCTTGAACTTTCTCATTTCTTCTCTCCTTTTAATGGCACAGTTGTCCCTTCAGAGGTGATATTGTCATTCTCCTCCTGGTGAAAATGTTCAGAGACCATTAGGCTGCATCTCAGTGAAAGGAAACTGCCTCATAGGATTTCACCTGCGAAGGCTTTTGACATGACAGTGACGTGTCCCTGCAAAGTCGCAGTTTTGTTGGAATAATAGTATTGTGGATCGGATTGTGTGTACTAGAGTTCCCCTTGGGTTCAAACCTTGGCTTTGTCATTTATTATCTTTGTGACTTGGGGCATGCTTCTAAATCTTAAAAACACACAAACACAAATCCACATGTATTTATATTTTTATTAACTTAATGCAGTGTCTGGCACATTCAAGCAGGAGCTTGTAAGAAATCAATATTTGTGGCATAAATGAACGAATAACCACTGTGACTGCATTGGCTCTTCCTTTCTAATGTCATTGCCAAGCATGTTTTTGCAGGTCGTCTTCCTCTCAGGTGCTTGTTGAACCTGCAGCACCCTCTTAGGACTGTCCTCAGTAGTAGCACTCTTCCACTCTTTGAGGGTTGATTGGAGTTTTGGAAACAGTTTTGGTGCCAAGGCTGGTGTAAAACATTAGCCTGTTACAGACCATTTTGGATCAGAAATGCTGTGCGCCTGTAAGGGAGCTCTAGTGAGGTATATTCAGAGCTCTAAGCTGCAGATGCTCTCCAGCACAGCCTCCTTAGAGAAACGGGTTGGGATGGGGTCAAATGCATCTTGTTGTGCAGTTCAAGTTTGTTTAAAAAGCGGTCACACTTAAAGTCTCACTCTGGCCTCTGTGCTTTGAAAAGAGGGGGAATGAGATCTGGCTCTCGGTGAAATGAAAAGCAGAGGGCTGAGATCCCAGGCTGTCAAGTTGGTCCTGGGTTTGAATCCTGCCTCTGTCATGTACTAGCTATAAAACCCAAGCCTTCTTATACTTAAATCATCTACTCTGTAGTTACTTCTTTGTAAATTTTTATCCCTTAGGATTGCGGGAAAAAAATGTGCTTGGCACCTAATACTCCATGTTAAGATTCAGGATAATTGGCCCTTTTGCCTTATTTCAGTTTCCTTTTCACATACATACAATGCTCTAACATGCGTTGGCTCCTGAAGTCCTAGAAAATAAATTCACGTGAAGCATTACTGCCTTGGTGCCTTATTGTTTTGATCTTAAAAACAGTACTTAAAAGATGCTGTCTAGACGGGAATAAAGACACAGACCTACTAGAGAATGGACTTGAGCATACGGGGAGGGGGAAGGGTGAGCTGGGACAAAGTGAGAGAGTGGCATGGACATATATACACTACCAAAGGAGAAATAGATAGCTAGTGGGAAGCAGCCGCATGGCCCAGGTAGATCAGCTCGGTGCTTTGTGACCACCTAGAGGGGTGGGATAGGGAGGGTGGGAGGGAGGAGATATGGGTATATATGTATATGTATAGCTGATTCACTTTGTTATAAAGCAGAAGCTAACACACCATTGTAAAGCAATTATACTCCAATAAAGATGTTAAAAAAAAAAAGGATGGTGTCTAGAAAGGGCAGTGCCTCATCTAGAGGACTGTGTTTCTAATTTTAGCATCTCAGGGATAGTGAGACTGTCATTTGAGGTCAGAGAGGCCACGGGGCCACACCACCTACCACACTGCTACCACATTCCATGAGGTTGACAGGAAGGTTAAGCTTCCTGGAATCTGTTCTCCACTGCTCACCCCCTAGTTAGGTTAGTAGCGAGTACCAATGGCACTTCTGTCAGAGGCGTTATTAAGTAGGGGTGCCCCTAAGAACACTTCATTGCAAACGGATGGCACATTTGTTCTCATAACATGACTTTCAAAAGCAAATTAATTATAAACTGGTTGAGGTTAATTCGGTTTGTCTGGATTGTGTGTTTGCAAGGCCTGGGAGTACATTTGGCAAAGCTACTGGCCCATTTGGATTTTAATGTCTTTGACAAGCCACAGCTTCCTTGGCCTGGGTAAATTGCCTACTGCCACACTTTCGTTGTACTAGATTGTGCCAGAGCGATTCTTTAGCTTCCGGGAGGGTCTGCAGCTTGCAGTCCTCACCCCTGCCCCCATTAGCCGCGTATCGATCTGAACGTTTACTGAGAAGCTGGAAACTGCAAGCTGTGCGAGGACACCCTGAGAAAATGATGGTTAATCACCTAGAAAAGTTTAACTATTTTGCATCAGTACAATAATACATAGGCACATAAGACTTTCAGTTCCCCAAACCCAAGAGGTGGTTTAACAATGCTGTGTGAAGTTTAACATCCTGCTATACATATACGTGTAAAAGGCAGGTTGGAAAAAATACGGTAAAATCCCCCCTCTTGTGCAGAACACTGTGCATATTTTTCCCTAATTATGGAAAGTGCCCTTTTTTTTTTTTTTTTTTTTTAAGCCCATGCTTTTAACATGCTTATGAAACTCAGCTGTAAAACCAGGGGTTGAAAATCCGGCAAGGCCACGGGCTACACTGTCCTTTGACTTTTGAGCTTCTCGGTACTTCTAAGCCTCTGCCACTGGCTCATCCGCTCCCCCACCATCGTGGAACTCCTCACCCCATAAGTCTCAAATTATGGTGGACTCAACTGGCAGAGTGGCAGCAGACTAATTAAGGGAAAAGAAGGAAACCTTTGGGTGGTATCTCATCTTCCCAAACTGTGGTTTAAGACCCCCCCGCCACCCCAAATCTTCCTCTCCCTCTTCTTCTAAAACAATCTGTATAGTTGGCAGTTTTCTGAGCTCGGGAGACAGCCTTCCTGAGATTTGAACTTGTGACTCAAGGCACTGACTTTTGTGCAAGAGGCCCAAGCTCTTCAGACCAGACAGGTTAAATCCCTCTCAGTCTCTGTGTTTCTGCTGCCTCTTCCCGAGCAGGATGGTCTCTGACGTTTATTTATCTATGAGGCTTGCAAAATCATGGTCTGTCATAATGGTAAATAAAATGTGTTGGAGTTAATATGAAGAAGAAAGGAGCAATTACAACTGCTTAAAACAGTCTTAAAATATACTTAAGCAGAGGTTTGCCACGTAAACACACAATTAAGGCAGGAATTTGTGATGGATGCAAGGATGTGACGGTCCTAGACCTACTGTTTACTGGTGTAGTTAACAGATGGATAAGTCAACTGATCCCAGCTGTGCAACTTACAAATATAAACTCATGTCTTACTAGTGATGTATGTCTGCAAGTAGCAACGTATTACTTTCTCTTTTAACTCTTGACTGTTTGCTGGGGGTGACTCTGTAATATCCACTAGCTTAAAAAATAAAACAAAAGGATTTTTAACGGGTTTCCTCTTTCAGAAGTGGTAACCAAATATCTAGAAAAGGGAACTTTTGTGTAGGAGTTCTTCTAAAGGACAAGTTTAAATCGGTTTACTTTTTTCTTTTAGGTTCAGTTATCTAAGCCTTATATCCCAAGCCACAGTCTTCAGATATTTGCAGCTAATTAATTCTTAGGGAATCTAATCTGAATTGAATTAATTTTCCCTTTTAGGGCACATGAAGTAACTTTTAGGTAGGAAAAAAAGGAAAGAACAGCTTTTGTTGAACAAAATTCTTGCAACTAATGCAAAGTAATATTGCCGTTCCTTTCAAATAATGCAATAACAAAACACCAGATGAGAGCATTGCATTGTATTGTTATATTTGCTGTTTAAATAATTTAGCTGCAAAAAATCTGAAGGCTGCTTTAGCTGTAATTAATTATTCATTAATGACATGCTAATTGCACAATACCTTTGAATATTTAACAAAATGCAAAAGCCAGGCTCTGAAGTTATGTTTTTAGTGCAAGGAGGGGAAAAATCCTTTAGTCCATCACTGCATCAGGAGGACAAAAAAAGTCCTTTTTCAGATGTGAGGTAAAGTAGTAGTAGTGGCCTACTTTCCATTCTCCATCTCAGTCCGCCTTTGTGCAGGGGAATATAATGTCCTTATCTAGACTTAACAATTGACAGGGTGGTAAATCCCTTGACTTTTGTCCAAATGATTTCTCTACAAAAATGGGTTAATTATCGCCTTTCCCTAGCTTTTTGACTAACAAAAGGCCCTGGATCTCTTTTTTCCTTTCTTTCCTATTTACTGTAAGGAGCCCTTTGAAATGTGATAGTTTAATCGGCAACACCTTCTACAGGGGGAACACTGAGAAGCCGTCCTGGCTCTTGCCTGGAGCTCAGGTTGCTGTGTGAACATTACCGTGGTTAGGAGATATGACCTTTATTATGCCAAAGCCATCCTGGACTTTCAGGATGAAAAACTCCTGAGTGCTCGGTAGTCGACTTCATTTGTTTCTGCTAATAAAAGCTGGCGGGTTTTTAACAGTGTCTTTTAGTGGGTGGGATGACTAAAGGGCACTGGTGTTGAACTGGCTGAGTTGTGTTTCATTAATTCCCGTGCAAGGCCGGGAGCTTGCATCTTTCTGCGCCCTGTCTCTGTTTCCCGGCTTCAAAGCTCCTCATTGTCTCTGACCTGTAAGTCAAGGATAGTCTTGGTAGTGGATAAGCAGGGAACAGGGACTGGCTTTTTTTCTTTTTATTTGTCATTATCACCATCTTGGTCCCAATCAGAGAATCCCCGGCCCCCAATTCAGTACAAGGCAGTGAGCTGTGTGGCAGCTTGTCCTTGTGGTTGAGCATATATTTCATGCACTAGGGCCTACTTACTCAGTGATATTTTGCATTTGACTCCCATTACTATTAATGGCATTTATGAACGCACATTGGCGGGAAGGAGACCCCATTGAGTCTGTGCATTATCAGAGAAATGGGGAATTAGCATAGTCCCCTGTCTGGTCCTTGATGGATTTTACTCTGCCTTGGAAATACTTAGCAATTAAATGAGAAATCACCATTGCAGACATTCACCTGCTAGGAAGAAAAAAGAATGGAGAAAAGAAGGAGGAGCATTCCCTCAAGTTGATGCCAGGTTCCTTCTTTTGCTTTGCATTCTCTTGTTTCAGAAATGTTACATCTGCTAGAAGCCATTGTTCAACATGGCAGTATATAATAGAGTCACTGTTTAGTAAATGCATGTCATCGTAGACCCACCCAGCCAAAAGTGTGTCAGGGTCCAAAGTGTTTATGGTCTATTTGGGAAGTCACAGCCTGCGAAGTGAAAAGTGAAATAATGCAAAAGGGTGTATGATTCAGCACCACATGAATCAAAGAGTCCAGGGATTGCAAAATGGTAAACTGTGCATTTAGTCCAGCCCACAGTCAGATGTGTTTTATTTGATTTATATCTCTTTTTAAGTTTGGACTAATATTTTTAAATCGAGAGATTTATATAAAAATCCAAATTTCCATCTTCTCTCGAAAAGTCGGAAGGTCTAGCAACACAGGGCTTCCATTCCCACAAGGCAGCAGTTGGCTGGAGCTATGTACCCTGGCCTTGCTCTCCTCAACTGGACACCACCTGTGCCTGGTTTCTACTTTGGGATAGGGGGATTCGAGGTGGGAGTGAGGTTGGGTTATAGTGGTCAGGGATGTCTCACTTTTGGATAAACTTGATCAAATTAACCCTACACACTCTCACAGTATTCAGCCATGATGAGACTTCAGATGGGTCACATCACTCATTTGTAGCATGTTCCTTTCTCGTATTCAAAGATGTCACACCTGAATGGTATCTGCCAGGTCACTGAGGAAATACCTCTGTTGCTTTCTGCGTGGTCCTCAGATCAATGCCTATTTCACCAACATCTGAATTTCTTAGGATATGTTGTATTTGCTTTTAGATTTCAAAATAACTTTCATTAAGCATCTCCTTTTTGCGAGACACAGGGCTGGGCACTTTTCACGTGAATCAGCTACTTTTTGGTTGCATAAAAACTGGACTACAGCAGATGTTAACAGAAAATATTGGACTGCTGTGGTGGAATATTTGCCTGGACTGCAGTTTTGTTGGGAGATGGCAGTGTGAAGAACAGGTTGCTATTCTTCACTGACTCTGGACCTTTCGTCTGCCCTGAGTACCTTTTCTTGAGTGCATTCACTAAGGATTAATGAGTGAGGTTGTTACATAAAACGTTGCTTTTTCCCAATTCCTGATGTGAATGACACCCAAGGGAAGTAGGTAGGAGTGCCAGGAGAAGCCAATTGCATGAATGTTAATTAGAGACTTTTGGGCCCGGAAATAGAAAAGCAGCGGTAATCCATTTCTCCTTAGTCTACTGCCTCTGTGAAAGTTAGCCTGAAACCTTTCATTTTACTTAGCAGTATTAGGGAAACATCTGTGACCAGGCACCACCATACACCTCTGGGAATTGCTTAAAAGTGATACAACATTAATCTGTCGAGTGAGAAATACTGCTGTGGGGAGCATGACTTATAAACCATGTGAATACATGAACCCTTTTTCCTCGAGGTTTGGATTGAGCTGGGGAAGGGTGGCTACCAGAGGAGAATTTGTTCTTAGTGTGAATTAGGGGATGAGTATTCAACACGTGACAACTAGAGCACGGGGGTTCTTGGTTAAATACGGGTAGGGTGCGTTTGAGTTTGATCACGTTCATGGTTGGGAGACTCATTCAGTGAACATTTATTGAACACACACGACAGGGAAAGCCTGTATTTGTTGCATACACAGCCATCTGAACCAGAGTCCCACAGTGGCCGGCTGTGTCCAGATTGGGCATGAGTCATGTTTTGTCTTCTGCAGAATTATCTTGTTGAAATGGCCTCTTTCGGGAAAAGCCAGAATATAATTTCTCTCTTGTGATCTATGCTGTTACTGATGAAAATGCTTTAAAAGAGCATGAAGAATGCGAAATGGGCACACCATCATGGTGTAGGAACTATGGTAAAACAAAAATTAAATCTGCTCAAATGCTTCTGTGGATTAATAACAGACAAGTGATTATGGATCAAGATATTAATATTCATCCACAAATTGAGGAAGAGTAGGAAAAGGTATAAGAGAGGAGATGTAACTTACTGTCCTCCTATACACACAGATGAAATCACAAATGTCTAGTATAAAAAAAGGAGGGGCCTTGAAATCCATTGGCATTTCCAGAAAATATTCCATGACCTACTCCTGTTGCAAATGTGCCTTTTACCATTGCAGGGTGATAAAATGCCACGATCCAGCTCCCGAGTACAATTAGGGGCTTGTGTGATACAGCAGGCAGCCGTTCCATACTTGAGAGTTTTCACTGTATAATTAAAAGAAACTGAGGGCAGGAGACAAGAAATGAAGTGAGGGAGGAAGGTCCAGCTGAAGCATATTCAGACATGACATTTTCTGATGTCGATAACCATCAAAGCTTGGCTTCTCTGTCCAGGAAGACAAGAATGTCACGTGTCAGTCAAAGGCAGAGCCGCCAAGTGAGCTTGAGACTGAAGGAAGCCACGTAGGGTCCATCTGGCTCTGGCAGAGGTCAGACTGGCCTCCTCTCAGGCTTTAATTGTGCTTTCTTTGTGTCAAGGGTATCCACGTCCAGATTTCTTTTTTTTTTTTTTAAACATCTTTATTGGAGTATAACTGCTTTACAATGGTGTGTTAGTTTCTGCTGTATAACGAAGTGAATCAGCTATACATATACATGTATCCCCATATCCTCTCCCTCTTGCGTCTCCCTCCCACCCTCCCTATCCCACCCCTCTAGGTGCACATCCAGATTTCTGATGAGTACTGATGAATACGGAGAGATAGCATGTAGTGCAAAATTTGCTCTTCCCTTTCAAGCTGGGATTCTAGGCCATGCTTAATCCCAGTGGAATAGATAAAAATAACACACCCGAGAAGCAATCTCAGAAAGACTTATATTTTTAAGAGCCATTTTAAGCAGTTTTGGCCCTTATTCAGTATACCTGTGTAATGCCCCTGCTCCAATTGCATACTTCTCTTTTTTTTAAAGCATTCCAATGTACATTCCTCCATGGGGGGCTTTGTTGCTCTATTTATATCTTGTAGTAAACCAACATCCTATTCTTTGAGCAGAAGCTGCCCTTGGTCTGCCCTCAGGCCTCTCCTGACATCACAGAGAGAAGCAGACGTGTGAGAAGAACCCAGATCACCCCGAGCAAAGAAGGGAGTGAGTGTCCCACCCTGGAGAATGTTGGGGATGTTTTGATGCCACCCTGCATCCTCCATCCTGCCCCCAGCGCAGGAAAAACTGGAACGTCTGTTCCCCATGGCAGTCTGTCACTTTTGGCTCCTGAATAGCGCTTAGGAAGTACACCTACCCTCTAGGAATGAAGGATTTATTCTTTTATGGATCATTACAAGTTCTTCAACATATGCTAATATTTTTCATGTTTCAGTTTTAGAGAAAAATATGGAGAGGGTTAGTGTTTTACAGGCCAAGGTTGGATTTTAATGGAGTGAGGATGCTTAGCTCTTTAGTGAGGAACTGTTAAAACAAGCTGCTCCACATTGCTGCTGTTCACCCCTCATTTCTACCTATGAGGGAAATGATTCTCATCCCAAGTCTATTTCAGGTATAGCTTTGCTCTGACGTGATTACTCATCCTTACAATTTCTGTTGGCTGCAATCCTTCTGCTTGCCTCCCAAACTCTGGAGTTATGGGTTGCCGTGACATAGATTAGAAAGGACCTTAGTAACTGCTGAATTTAAAATACATTTGTCTCTCCTCCTTACACAATTCCATTGCTTAGTGACTGCCTGGAGTGCTTTTTTGAGGAGTATAGAATGGATCAAGATATTAATATTCATCCACAAATTGAGGAAGAGTAGGAAAAGGTATAAGAGAGGAGATGTAACTTACTGTCCTCCTATACACACAGATGAAATCACAAATGTCTAGTATAAAAAAAGGAGGGGCCTTGAAATCCATTGGCATTTCCAGAAAATATTCCATGACCTACTCCTGTTGCAAATGTGCCTTTTACCATTGCAGGGTGATAAAATGCCACGATCCAGCTCCCGAGTACAATTAGGGGCTTGTGTGATACAGCAGGCAGCCGTTCCATACTTGAGAGTTTTCACTGTATAATTAAAAGAAACTGAGGGCAGGAGACAAGAAATGAAGTGAGGGAGGAAGGTCCAGCTGAAGCATATTCAGACATGACATTTTCTGATGTCGATAACCATCAAAGCTTGGCTTCTCTGTCCAGGAAGACAAGAATGTCACGTGTCAGTCAAAGGCAGAGCCGCCAAGTGAGCTTGAGACTGAAGGAAGCCACGTAGGGTCCATCTGGCTCTGGCAGAGGTCAGACTGGCCTCCTCTCAGGCTTTAATTGTGCTTTCTTTGTGTCAAGGGTATCCACGTCCAGATTTCTTTTTTTTTTTTTTTAAACATCTTTATTGGAGTATAACTGCTTTACAATGGTGTGTTAGTTTCTGCTGTATAACGAAGTGAATCAGCTATACATATACATGTATCCCCATATCCTCTCCCTCTTGCGTCTCCCTCCCACCCTCCCTATCCCACCCCTCTAGGTGCACATCCAGATTTCTGATGAGTACTGATGAATACGGAGAGATAGCATGTAGTGCAAAATTTGCTCTTCCCTTTCAAGCTGGGATTCTAGGCCATGCTTAATCCCAGTGGAATAGATAAAAATAACACACCCGAGAAGCAATCTCAGAAAGACTTATATTTTTAAGAGCCATTTTAAGCAGTTTTGGCCCTTATTCAGTATACCTGTGTAATGCCCCTGCTCCAATTGCATACTTCTCTTTTTTTTAAAGCATTCCAATGTACATTCCTCCATGGGGGGCTTTGTTGCTCTATTTATATCTTGTAGTAAACCAACATCCTATTCTTTGAGCAGAAGCTGCCCTTGGTCTGCCCTCAGGCCTCTCCTGACATCACAGAGAGAAGCAGACGTGTGAGAAGAACCCAGATCACCCCGAGCAAAGAAGGGAGTGAGTGTCCCACCCTGGAGAATGTTGGGGATGTTTTGATGCCACCCTGCATCCTCCATCCTGCCCCCAGCGCAGGAAAAACTGGAACGTCTGTTCCCCATGGCAGTCTGTCACTTTTGGCTCCTGAATAGCGCTTAGGAAGTACACCTACCCTCTAGGAATGAAGGATTTATTCTTTTATGGATCATTACAAGTTCTTCAACATATGCTAATATTTTTCATGTTTCAGTTTTAGAGAAAAATATGGAGAGGGTTAGTGTTTTACAGGCCAAGGTTGGATTTTAATGGAGTGAGGATGCTTAGCTCTTTAGTGAGGAACTGTTAAAACAAGCTGCTCCACATTGCTGCTGTTCACCCCTCATTTCTACCTATGAGGGAAATGATTCTCATCCCAAGTCTATTTCAGGTATAGCTTTGCTCTGACGTGATTACTCATCCTTACAATTTCTGTTGGCTGCAATCCTTCTGCTTGCCTCCCAAACTCTGGAGTTATGGGTTGCCGTGACATAGATTAGAAAGGACCTTAGTAACTGCTGAATTTAAAATACATTTGTCTCTCCTCCTTACACAATTCCATTGCTTAGTGACTGCCTGGAGTGCTTTTTTGAGGAGTATAGCAAGGAAAGAGTGCTATGATAAAGCAGTGGCGTCTTTCCCTATACAACAATACGGCAGAGTGGAGTGACTGTCAGGTACTTTTTTTAATCATTGATTTTACCTAATCTTCTTATTTTCTATAGATTATGAGAGAGGTGATTCTAAGTGACTTGACGGGCCATGACTTATAGCAGTTGTGCTGTGTAGAATATTCCATTGCTTGCCGCTCCCCGTCCCCCCGCCGCCCCATTCCAGGCTGTCTTCTGCCTTCCCTTTCTGCTTTCCGTTTCAGCTGAGATTTCAGGGATGGTTCAGAGTTCTCCCAGGCATACAGGCTGCTGCTTAGGACAGGCCTGTGCACGCTCTTAGTAAAATCTGCTCAGCTTGCCTCTCCTGATTCTAGAAGCCACATTGATTCTGAAAGTTAGGGAGGAGCTTTTATATTCGGATTCAGTAAAGGACCTGTCCTGTTTAGAAGCCTTTCCATAGGGACAGATCTGATCAGGGTGCCACTTATAACACATAGCACAATTGGAATTAATGACTTATTTCTGAATTTAACTGTTTTATAGCTATCTATACATAGATCATAGGCTCCAACAGAGCAGTTTTGTTGTCTCTCTTCATTTCAGTGTCCTCGGAGCCTAGCACAGTGCCTTGTACATAGTGGGTACCCAATAAATACTTGCTAAATGAATTGAACAAAGGGCCATCAGGAAACTTTTGGACTTTGGAGGCCAGCCCTGAAGGATCCCTAAAGACTGTCTAGTTAGGATGATGACTGGCCTGTGTGTCATTCTGGCCACCCTTTGCATTAATGTCATAAGTCAGGAGATGCAGTTTGTTCAGATGACTGCCCTCGATTCATCTCTGACTCATGATTAGTCATTCTAGTCAGTCACCTAGAAATTCTCCTCTTCCCTCCCCTCCCTCCCTCTTCCTCCTCTTCCTTCTTTAAAAACATTCTGGCCCTTTCCTTGCCCTTGCCTTTTCTAACATTCTGATCCAGAGATGTATGACGTTAGCTTAGATCATTGCAGAGACTTTCTAGACAGCCACTGCGCTCAGCATTTCTCCCTTATAGTATATTAAACCACATGGGTGTGTGCTTCCTTAAAGACCTCCTTATCATAACACTCCTCCTTCAGAAACCTTCACTGGTTCCCTATTTCCTTGTATGTGAAATTAAAACCCCTGTTTGAAATTCATGATAATTGGTAATCTGTTCCCCTTCACCCAATCCTAGTGTCCACTGAAGCTTAAGAACCACTGTCATTTAATGAGGGCTAACCATGTCTCAGACTCCATGATCAGTGCCTTTCCCCTGTGGGGTTCTAGGTATTGCTGTTATTCCCAATTCATAAATGAAGTTACTGAGGTTTAAAGACTTTGACTATAGGTGATTCTGTTTCATTAGTCGATTGCCCAAGGTACCACGACTAGTCAGTGGTAGAGCCAGGATTTGAATGCAGGTGGTCTAATTCCAGAGCTAGAGCCCCTGACAGCTAGTTCACGATGTTATGCTTTCTGTACCTTGTATATTACCAGATAGGGGTTTCATAAGTACAGTGACATGTGCTAAATCTGGTGATATCTAAAGACACTGCTTCACAATGGTAAGAAAGCATTTTACATAGCACAGTATATTTATTTTTTATTTTACAGAGCAGAGTTTCTCAGTGCAAT
Source organism: Neophocaena asiaeorientalis asiaeorientalis (assembly GCF_003031525.2). Classification (NCBI taxonomy): domain Eukaryota; kingdom Metazoa; phylum Chordata; class Mammalia; order Artiodactyla; family Phocoenidae; genus Neophocaena; species Neophocaena asiaeorientalis. The sequence continues at coordinate 305,730 of NW_020174788.1, forward strand.
CCCTTAAATGATTTATGTGTTAATATCTGAATTTTTACCCACTTCTTCCTTTCTTGTTTTCAATATTGGTAGTAAAAACATATTCCATATTTACAAAATGGATCTTTTCTCTAATAGTCACATGCTTTTTGTTACCTCAGAAAGTACTAAAGACAGTATCAGCTGGAAACTATTTTCAAATATACCAAGGTTCCCAGACTCTTAAGGTATCCTTGGATACTTGGGAGGAGAAGCTGAGTTTGAATAATTCAGTGGAAACCCAGGGTGATGTATGTGTGCATGAGTATGTTTCTGTCCACATAGTATGTGTATGCGTGTGCCAGGAACAGGAAGAGGACAGAGAGACAAGATGGATGAGCAGTATTATTAAGGTTTGACTATAGGGGATTGCTTCATTGGTTGCTTTGTCTTGGAATAGCCAAATTCCGCCTCAAGAAGTCATTTTTCTAGAAGAGGTTCACTGCATTTGGACACGTTCCTGATATGACCTATCCAGTCTTGATTGCGTGGATCCAACCGCTCACAAATGTGTGTGTCTGGAATGAGTATCTCCTTCACTCACAGCAAACCTGAGGACTTGGTGCTTGAATGGCTCACAAAGCCCCCATGTACCATATGCTCATCCTTTTCATTTACTGTCCACCCCAGTACAGCTGGTTATAAGCAGCAACAGATGATTGCTTTCACTTTTTTTTTTTTGCTGTACGCAGGCCTCTTACTGTTGTGGCCTCTCCCGTTGCGGAGCACAGGCTCCGGACGCGCAGGCTCAGCGGCCATGGCTCACGGGCCCAGCTGCTCCGTGGCATGTGGGATCTTCCCGGACCGGGGCACGAACCCGTGTCCCCTGCATCGGTAGGCGGACTCTCAACCACTGCGCCACCAGGGAAGCCCCCTGTTTTCACTTTTGTCTTTTCCTGAGGCCAAGAGCTTTACCCTAATGATCTTCAAGGTGGTTGACATTTTCAAATAAATTCTGCTCAGACAGACATAACTTCTCACGAGAAACTGTCAGGAGCTATCTCCTGCCCAAACGTTACACAGATAATGATGATCATAGCAATCAGTTTCAACTCATCCACAGGCCATTCTTTCATCTGGAGTGGTTTTAGACCAGGGATAGTCCACGGGGAAGAACCCTCGACTGGGGATTCGCTTCCTATTAAAGCCCATCCCCTATTTGACCAGTGGCGGGCAGAAGACTAGCTGTGCGGGGAGAGCCCATTCTATCTCCTGCCCTTATAAAAGGCTGGAAGGAGGGTGCCTTGTTAATAAACAGCCTGTCTTCTTTGTCTCCACAAGAATATTCCAAGAAATACAACAACCAAATAGCTTAGCAAAATTGTTGAGATCCTGGGCTCTGGAGTTAGACAAACCTAGGTTCATAACTCAGCTCTACCACTTGCCAGCTGTCTGGCCTTGGGGAAGCCATTTTACCTGTCTAAGCTATGGTTTCTTGGTCTCTCCCCTTGGGCTAATAACACTAGTGTGCTTAAGTGGTCTAGAATCCTGTAGTTCTGCAAATGGCAGTAGATGCTGTTGTACTTAATACTGCTCTCTAGACTCACCCCCATCTGATGTGGGACTCTCATTCTCTGGCAAATCCTACCCTTTTGGTTTCAGCAGGTGCATGGGCTGAGTAAACATCCTTCTTGGGCACAGTCTCCAAGTCATTGTCTCCTCTCCCAGGTGAAGCAGGTTGCAGGTGCCATCGTGATACCACTCTTTAGCCAGTTGCTTTGTGGTTCTCTTACCAGCAGAGGCTGAGGCTGACAATTCTGCTAAATAGAAGTGGGGGCAAGGGAAGCCCTCCCATGATGCACCAGGGCAAGCTCAACCATGCAGCTTCCCACCAGCTAAATGAAACAGCAGGGCTGGAGTTGGAAGGGGCCTAACAAAACCCCTGGGCACAGCCCTTAGTGAGGAGAGCCATAAGAGGGCGTGCAAGTGTATTTCCTGCGACTATTTCAGAATTCTGAAGTAGAATATTCGGACTCCATAATCCAGGGCTTTTGTTAGTTTGGTCACTGTATTCCTGTATGGGATCCTGGGGTCCATAGATCTAAGAAGGATGGATTTCCTCAATGGCAGTTGGGTAGACAATTTCTAAGGCAAGGGGCCATTTCATAGCCTCCCAGCTCCCCTGGGGAAAGCAGATGTAGTTGGCCCTCCGAGAATACTGACTGCTCACACTGGTAGGTTGCTTAAAAAATGGCAGACTACAGGTTTCCTTACAAATTATAGCTCAAATGTCCACTTCCTACCAAGTCATACCACAGAGCAGGGTCTGATTGTGTCACTCCCTTGTGTACGTAATAAAGTCTAAACTTGATATTCAAGAGACTTTGTGATCAAGATGGCTTCCTTACAGTTGAATTTCAGTTAAATTCTCTTCTTGAGCCAATGGTGCTAGAGATTTTCAGCTTCTGTGCCTTTGCTTACTCTGGTCTTTCTATCTAGTATTACCCGCTTTCTGGGTCATCTCTGCATCTCATGGTCTACCAGCCTGTTCTAGGAAGTCTTCCCAACTCCATTTCCCCAACCCAGCAGGAAATGTGTGTCCTGCCTCTGAATTTCCACAGTACTAAGTCTGAAAGCCACTTTTACCTTTGTACCTTGGATATAGGTTATTTATATGTGTATCTTCTCTCCCTGCCTAGTCCGTAAGTCCTTGAGGATGAGTTTCTGTTCATCTTTGCATTTTCCAGAAGACCCAGCCCTTGTCCTATGTATGTTAAACTCTCAGGTATGCACTGAATCTGTGAGGAGCACAGAGTACCCATGGACCCCTTTTAATGTGATGCTTCTTGATTCATTTACCCCGTGTGCCAGGTCTCAAAGTTACAGCAGAGTATGATATGGCCATAGCTCCTGTCCTCTTGTGGACTGGTGGGCAAGTAGGACAAGTTAACACACATTGTATTAAGTGATTCCACAGAGATAAGTCTGGCACACCTCAGATGCTGATCGGAGGGGCCCTAGCCCACCCTGTGCCAGATCAGGAAAGACTTCCCAAGGCTAATATTTAATGCTACGTCCTAAAGGAAGAGGATCAGAGCAATGATGTGGATTGAATGGCCCCCTCCCCAGTTTGTATGTTGAAGCCTTAACTCCCAGTATGATGGTATTAGAAAGTGGGACCTTTGGGAGGTGATTGGGTTTAAATGAGGTCATGAGGATAGAGCCCCCATGATGGGATTAGTGCCTTTATAAAAAGGGGACCGAGGACCAGAGTGTGCTCTTCTCCTATGTGAGGATAAACAAGAATGAAGCTAGGTAGTCTGCAAACCAGGAAGGGGGCTCTCGCCAGGACCTGACCATGCCGCACCCTGACCTTGGCCTTTCCAGCCTCCAGAACTGTGAGGAATACATTTCTATTGTTTAAGCCCCCTTAAATTGTGGTATTGTGTTATGGCAGCCTGAGCACATGAATATAGTAATGAAAGTGGGGAGAGCATGAGAGTGTTTGGGAGCAGCAGGGACAAGTCCTAGAGGAGGAGGGGACACAGGTAGTTTGAGAAACCCTAACAGGGGTACGATGCTGGAGTGGAGGGGCGTGGAAAGTGAGTCTGCAGAGGTTGTCGTGGGCACTACAATCCATGTTAGAAATATTGGACTCTCCTCTGAAAGCGAAAGGGAACCATTTAATCGATTCAGAGAATATATTAAAATATCTCAATTTTGTATCGGCCACTCAGGATCCCACAGTAGGGATAAAGAGTGTCTTTTGAGTTGAAAGGATCTCATACAAAATAAAACAAAAATATTACAGTTCCAGGAGCCAAGACTAAGGCACTTGAGCCAGAGAGAAAATTCCTCCTGCAAAGCTACGTTTTGCCTTCAAGTGGGAACACGCCAAGTCCACGGCGAGACATTATCCTCACGGCTCTCGTTGGCAGCAAGGAGCCGTGGAGGGTCTCTTGAAGTGAATGGGAATGTTTCTTGAGTGGCGTATTGAGAAAGCACAATG